>NC_135779.1:8722033-9022033 GCF_028453695.1 Augochlora pura
ATACAAAAATCCGAAATTTTAGAAGGTTACTTTTCGAAGTTGTTCCTGAAGAATACCTCCTCGAAACTCATGTTCTCCTGATACAAAAATCCGAAATTTTAGAAGGTAACTTTTCGAAGTTGTTCCTGAAGAATACCTCCTCGAAACTCATGTTCTCCTGATACAAAAATCCGTAATTTTAGAAGGTAATCTTTCGAAGTTGTTCCTGAAGAATACCTCCTCGAAACTCATGTTCTCCTGATACAAAAATCCGAAATTTTGGATGGATGGATGGATGGATGGATGGATGGACGGACGGACGGACGGACGGACGGACGGACGGACGGACGGACGGATGGATGGAGGGATAGATGGATGGATGGATGGTTCCAGTAAAACCAGCCTCCGTTGGATAATATCCTTAAAATACGACTTTTATTGTTGCATGGTGCTAGCGAACGGAGAAGTGTAGGCGGCGAGGGCGCGCCAATTTTCCCTGGAGAAGCTGATAGAGCTGAGCAAAGAGGATGAGAGCGCCAACGCGGGAAACTCGTGACCTCGGTTACAAGCTTATCGAATTACAGTTACCGAGCGAGCATCATTATAATTTACGAGCCGAAACTGATCACAAAATTATTCTCGGTTATAATGTATAGGTTGTAACGATTTGCGGTTAAAGTATTTGAAAACAATTGCCTGTGCAATTCAGTTACTACAATAGTATCGTGATAAATTGATACGGATGGATGAGCAGATATAAAGCTCGATCGTTATATTCAGATTTCTAGTTGTTATTGTAATTATTTTCAAATAGGGATGTACTTAATGTACAGTGCAATCTTCTAACTTTAATTTGTACTCTCAAAATTACAATAGGGAGATTTTGCACATAAAAAAAAGCTGTATAAATGCCTACAAAGATTCGGAAAGCATGTACAGATTTATCGATATTAGCACCTCTTATGGCGAAATTTGCAAGCTCTTAGGCTACTGGTAAAGCGCTCAAGCTAGGTAGACAAAATTACCAATAGTCGATTCGTCTAACAGTTTCAGTATTTTGTCACCGCTTCAAGTGGCGCTGTAAGAATGTCTAATGGCAGCTACTAAAATTTACCATAAGAAGCGCTGCTATCGACAAATATTTATTTATAAATATTGAACATAGCGTTGTTCCTTCATAGTTAAGTTGTATATTTCATGGTTAACATTTAAACGTATAATTTATTATATGTAGTTAAATTTTATGCATTTCATGATCAGTTTTGTTCTTCTGATGATTTCGTGTTTTGCTTTGAGGCTTCTTTCAAGCAAGTTGCAGCATTAAGAAAATCTTCGTTGACAGAAAATCCTATTAAGCAGAATATTAGAAAGCATATTCTTCAATATTCTGACAATGAGGAGAAGGATAGCTATATACATAATCTCTTCAATTCAACCAATAGCAGCAAAGAAGAAATAAAATGTTGCATATTTTTAAATATCAAAAAGAACGATTTAAAATTGAGGATTTCAAACTCAAGAAAGATTTCAAAATAGAGGAAGTATGAGGATAGATTCAGACTCTTGAAATAGTGTTCACAATATTGTGCATGAAAATAAGTTGCATGATATTAGCATGGGAGAAGAACATAGTAATTCCAGAGTTCATACATCCAATATGAAAACAGGGGAATCGTCCGAGAGACAAGTATCTTTAAATACTTCGTTCAATTATTTTGATTGAGGAAGAATAAGGATATTGTTTATGATAAAAGTGACTCTTGTCTTAAATTCGTGAGCGAGTATGTCGTTATCGCCACGTTCTTTAAAAATATATTTCCTCTTCCTTAGAAATATATGATCTTCTTTTTATATCCTGCACAAGCAGAGTATTCTGTAATTCTAGTACAACTAGAATACTTTTTCCTGCATCATGATACTTTGGCACGATTTCCTACTTTTGTCCATTAACAGGTTGGTGTTACCAGCTTACAGCAGCAACTATAAATCCATACCACAAGCAATGAAAATGAAATCAATTTTACTATTCTCATCAGAAAGTATTATACTTGCCTCTGATTTGTTCAGCTGTTTCTGCAACTGTATCATTTTACTAACTAATAAGGCTTTCCTTTGTGTATCCATTGAACCAATATTACCTATAATATAGCTATCCTCCTCCTTAAAGTCAGAATGTTGAAGAATTTGCTTTTTAATATTCTATTAAGTAGGATTTTCTGTCAATAAAGATTTTCGTATTGCTGCAGCTTGCCTGAAAGAAGCTTTATAGCCAAAAATGAAATCATCAGTGAAATAATGAAAAGGATGATTTGACAAATAAGGGAACAGAAAGAATTGACTTACATCTCTGGAGTTAAACTCTTGAAACAGCTCTTGATTAAAAGACTAATGATATACCAATTGAAACTTACATCCATCTAGACATCTGTAAGTTTAATTATTTCAAGATCTGACATGGATACAATGCTGTTTTCTTTCTATACAACATTGTTACTAGCTTGCACATAAAATGATCACTTTTATTTACACTTATCTACGCTTGTTGAAACCGAACGAACGTAACGCAGTTGTATTTTTCGAACCAATTGGGAATAAGTTCATTTCAAATCTTTATTCCTACGACTACCGAACATTGTGTGAACTTACAGTTTAAAAAAAACAGTGTTGAATAAGAAATATTAAGATAATGTGTCTTTTCACCTTAAATTTGTTGGACTAACCAGGAGTTTAACTGTCTCTCTGATAACGAGGCAAGTAGATCTGGATTGGCGTATGGTTTGACATTCTATCATCACATTGTCACGTCTCCTAGGTTAGGGATACATACAGCCGTTACAATTCAACAGCTTCATCTTCTCACAATTTAAAAACTATTTCTTCCGGGCATTATACTGCGCATCTACCTGTGCGCAGTTACTTTAGAAAGAGAACGAAGGATGATCAAGAGAAATAGACCGATTCAACTGATTGTACGTTTGTGTGAGTATATGTACAAACACATGCATTAGAAACATATATGAATGTGCATCGTTATTATTAATTTGTGCATAATTATTATTATTAAGCATCGTTCGCAATAAGTTGGTAAATGTGGTCGTAATCCTACGAGGCGAAAAGTACAAATCGAATACCGGGTGTACGGATGGGCAAAAAGAGTGACATGCCACCGGAAAAGTGAGACTCGTCCGTGTAGACGCAACATAGAATCCGTCGACCTTGGTTTGTCTTTCTTGATCATCTTGCATTCTCTTTTCAAAGTAGCTGCGCGAAGATTGATGCGCAGTAGAATGGTGGGGGATAAAAAGGGTATAGAATTGAAAGAAAAAGCTCTTGAATTCAGAGACGATTGTACATATGTGTGCACTGTACACACATCCCTACGGCTTTGTTGCCATACACATAATTAACCGGTTTGAATGACGTTTCTTAAATTACAATAATTTTCTATGTGTTGTGTGAATGCATGTGAATGTCGAGAACTATGCATGCATAGTTTGTATGGTTGCGAATTATATGAATGTAGAAGTGTGCCTAGGTTAGGTAGTCTCGCAGAGATTGCGATACAAGCTTATTTTAAATATCCGGTTTCTTCCCAATCTTTTTTATTCACCCGGATGATTTCATTAAATTTTATGTGTCTAGAACATTTTTAATAAACAGTGAACGAGTGTCGTGACGAAGCAAACAGCTGCTTCATAGTGTCTTAACAATTCTACGATGGCGTTATCACGTATCAGTAACTCTTCCGATTTATTGACATGCCTTTCTCGTGTTTCACATGCAGGTATGAAATTTACAATACTTATATATCTAAGTCAAAATAATGGACTGAAGTTATGTCCATGAATCCATAAAGCATTATCTGTTAAACGAATCTTATTGTGGGAACTTGCAAGCATACGAGTCTCATCGTTCAGTGACAAAACAACATTTATTCAAACTTACTTGCTTACTTAATTATTTCTTACTCTTATCAAACTAACTGTATAGACCATTATCCTATAAATTCAATTAAATTTATTATTATCGTATTCTTTAAGAAAAAACACGATTATTTTGCAACATTGCGAAATATTTTTCCTTGAAAAATGCATACAATGCATTATGTAACATAGACAATGTTGTGACATGAGAATATATTTCTTGCTTTCAAAAGATTAGATTTGTTCTTATCACATGTGTCCGTGTATAGCTTAAGAAATGTATAATTAACATTCGTTAAAATTGTTGCAACTACGGTTCTTTCTAAAGTCTACTACAGTAAATGCTGAGAAATGACGTACCTTCCTTTAAAAAATTAGCTATAACAGAAACGAGTTTAGTCATTTATTCGTGACGCTACTGTGAATCAAGATACGGGCGAGCACGTAATCAGCAATCCTAATTTCTAAGATATTAATGAAGTAGCTCCTGCAACAGGGATCGTTGTTATGAATGACACGAATTCATTCAGCTAATAGACTGTATTTGAACACTTGTCTAAATAGAAGAACTTCTCCTTTTTCCAGCGAATGCCTCGTTTGGCGAGATGCAATGCACGCGGTACGCAGCGGTGCACCAAAATCGCATGAAAGCTCTTCACATGACGAGCGTCCGACGTTACCCTGATCCCCCTACTCTACCACTTCCTACGAACGTCTCCGAAATAATTGCAAGCGAAACCAGTCGTTTTACGCCCGAAAGATCACGAGACATCGCTGCGCCGGTGTTGATTTATGGCAAGGGTGCTGATCGCACGTCATTATGCACCGAGCAACCGTCAAAGTCATCGGAACGTGCCAGCATCCCGGTCACCTGTGGCGATTCACACGTGGACTCGTACGATTGCTTCGGTGCGGTGAATCTATGCAGCACGATGCAGACCAACGTACCGAAACCTTTCTGCTCTAGTGGCAAATCGACTCATTTGAATATGCCGGGTGGCCAATGGGCCAGGGATGGAAAATACATTGCCGAGGACATGAAAAAGTCGCATTATCGAAACGTTCGTTTACCGAAATCAATCTTGGACACAAGCGGTTAGTAAACGTTCAAAGGAATATTAACTGACGTTTGAAATTCCCTATCACATTCGTCGCAGCACATAAATTGAATTTCGAAATGAAAATTATAATATTCGAGCTAATGGTGGGGGAAATTATCTAATTATGAATAACTCGTCCATATTAATTCCGATAAATTTGTTCTAACTGTAGGTTTTTGATCTTGTACAATTCACGTGTAATTATCAACGCTAGATGCTCTAGTAATTAATGAGAGAAACGAAGTTAGTCGGGTCTTTAGAAGTAATATATTGTAATTATTGCAAAAATTATCAGAGCATGCTGAAGGCACACTCCCCTTGCTACCGCCTAGATAAACAGTGTAGAAATTGTAATCTGTCGCTCAGGTACCGCAAGTCAAGCCATCGTAGCGAGCATTATTTTGCAAAACCTGTATCAACCAAATTATATCTTCAGCCTTAAATATTCGACGCAAACATCTGAAAAATCCAAAGACCAACAGAAACTGACGGAAATGACCAAGAGAGAAAAATTCAAGCAAGTCGCGAGGGATTACGGATATACTGTATTAGTGTTTCACGTAGGAATCTCCTTAATATCTCTTGGCGCATGTTATTCGGCTGTAATTAGGTTAGTTGTACGATAAATCTTATTGCAATTTATCATTTTGTACTTAGACCAAATTTAACGCACTCAGAACGACAGTGACTTTTGTATTTTTACCATTAGATGAACTGCCTCGGTTAAAGATAACATAACGATTGAAAATTGTCATTCCGAGTGTATTGAATTTCTAGAAACACCATTTTTTATGTTTTGTGTAATTAACGAAACGATGGACTAAATTTTCCTAATAATTGCTGAGACTCGTGCACAAGTACCTATTCAATCGTTAGATACACATAAAATTATTTACTGATTTCAGTGGAGTAGATTTAACACCTTTTATTAAAACTATCTGCCAGGACAATGATGCATTAGAGAAAGTACTAAATAATTCGTCAAGCTTTTTGTTGGCGTACAGCGTTCACAAGCTCTTTGCGCCTATACGATTATCGATCACGTTAGCAGTAACACCGATACTTGTACGAAAATTACGAAAAATTGGATTGCTTAAACCACGGAAAGTAAAGTCAACGGAACCTAGTTGAATGGTTCATCACAATAATTATTATTACTTTTTTATACTATTCATACTATGTACATGCATTTTTAGATAAACGTAATTACATATCTGTAAACGAATATAAATTCATTAAATAAATATACTATGTCTGAACTTTTTTTTTATGTATATATTCCGGTTTATTATATAAAGAATATAATAGTTATAATTACTTTACACAACGTCACGTATATTTCATGTATGATAGTTTGCGCAACTACAGTGTTGTATATACGGCCATTTTAATTACAGCATTTTTAAAGTTTTTTTTTTAAATCGATTGCCGTAAATACATTACATACACAAAAGCTCGACAGTTTCAATGGACGAATTGATCAGTTATGTTGGAACAATAATTACACCCGGTTTGCGAGTCGTTACCGAATAATCTCGATTGTGTACCTGCCTTAACGGGTCGTACGAGTATTTTGATTACGTATAGGAAACATACAAAAACGCCAATTCCTTGGCAGACATATATATGTACATAACTTTTTAAAAATATATTATAGTACATACTAAAAGTAATGCATATAAGTATATACAATTTCGTTAATCTAGTATAGAGTGTGTCGTAAAAATTAATTTTACACTTTTCAAAGACTTGGTTGCCTCGGTTGTAGCTTATAAAGATAAGGTTTTGAAAAATTTGTTTAGAAACGAATAAGTATAAAAAAAATTCTTGTTCAATAATTAGACAAGTAAAAAGCTTCGGACGTTTGATCGAGTCTTAGTAAATATTATAAAATATCTCTAAACAGAGTTTTGTAGAATTATAAAACACATTCGAGAGATTAGTAAGCGTAATTGTTCATGATCTTATCGATCAAACCTAAAGTGGAAGGTTTGAAGACATGATAGGCAGTATCAACCATTTGCTTTGTGCACAGTAGAAAACTACACTTATAAACTTTGAACACTTCGTTTGCAAACAGTTTGAGCATTTTTAACTTAACGTAAACAATATAATATTAGACATGAATTCTGCGAAGTTACGAGGGAAGTATACATTACTAAAAATATAATGCAAACTTTGCCTAATAATACTTTGAACCCAATCATCAACGATTGGTTTTAACATTTTATACAGCGTCCTTATCAAACTTCTAGAAAAATACAATGGAAAAGTTCGCAAGTAGCTTAAAGAAACATACAACCGTCTCGATAGAAAAAAAAAGAAACAAATGGAGTATTTTGGCACGGCACCTATCTATAATCTCATTGTTATTAATCATGCATCGACAAAATATAAAAAGAAATTCGTATCCTCTCATTTAGATCTGCTTTCAATAAGTCAAACTTAGCGTATAAATTGTTTAAATATTATCAACTGCGATGAAGTGGATATCATTATGAATTAGTTTGGTTGATTATCATCCAAAAGTGATATCAATGGACAGATGTGATGATTGAGGAGAACAAAGCTTCACAAGCTTTGTTGTAATGGAATTATGAGTCTTTACACATACGCTTCCGCGCGGCGACCCTTTATATGATTGAAAAACTGTCGCCAGCTAGTCAGTGTTTTACTCGACCATACCCAGAAGCTGCTTGTTATACCGACGATCATAGCCATTAGATATTTTATCATAAAAACTTCAAACTCTGGTCGCCTACCAACATCGCGGGTACGCTCGCCAACGGGACATGGTATGGAGTACAGAGATTGCGGTCCGGGTCTGGAACACATCTCCATATTCCATGTCAACATCCATTGATCGAAGTACGCTTGCTCGTAAAATAAACAAGCTATGACAATCAGCGCAGGAACTATGTATAGTACAGAAAATATGCCAATACGAATCATTAATTTTTCTAATTTGTCAGTCTTTGTGCCGTCGTGCTTCATTACCGTACGGATACGGAACAAGGAAACAAATCCGGCTAATAAGAAGGCAGTTCCAAGGATAAGATAGACACACAGTGGTGCCAAAACGAACCCGCGCAAAGCTTCCACATTCCAAAGTCCTACATAGCATACACCAGACAGTATATCTCCTGCAACAATAAATATATTCATAATCTGGTTTATCAACTATAATCTCTTTTTTAAAAGCAAAATGGCTTACCTTCTACCTTCCCCATTGCAAGAATGGTAACTGTTTTTATCGCTGGTGCTGCCCAAGCAGCTAAATGGAAATATTGTGAATTTGCTTCTATGGCTTCATGGCCCCATTTCAGACCAGCAGCTAGGAACCATGTCAGAGTTAGGATGACCCACCATATGCTGGATGCCATCCCAAAGAAGTAAAGCACCATGAACAGTACCGTGCACAATTTATGCTTGGTACCCTGCGTTATTGTTGACGCCATTTGCATCGTCTCTAAAAGAGGTGGGAAAGGTTCTCTGCATGCGATTGAGTTACCAGCTGCCCAACCAATTACGTATACCAGTGCTACCATAAGATAGCAAACTGATAAGAAGATAATTGGTCTTTCCGGATACCTACAGATAAATCACTATTTAGTATATTTGAAACATTAATATATCTTTTACAATATAGACTGTCAAACTTCTTAGAATCATGATCGATAGAAATAGACAATGGTAATTGTGATTTGTTCTAGCAATTACAATTATTATACGCTTAACCATGTCTAGTATAATAAAACAACCATTTTAATCTGCTAATTGGGTGATTTCTCAACCATAAAAACTGATATATGAACAGAATAAAAGGGGAATGGTGATTAATTGAAGTGGAGTATCCCATGGTGTATTCAATTACAATTTAATTAATTTCTTATGGATATTGCAATAGAATTGAATGCAAGGATTTCTAGGTAAGTAAATAGGAAAATTATTAATTAGTCAAAGGCAAAAAGGGACCGAAATGGTCAATACACTTATTGTCTTAAGAATTGGTAGTTTCTTCACATATAAATGCAAAATAAAATTCATCAGCAGAAAACATGTTCTTGATCAATTTTTAAATAAACTATCTAACAGAACAAACATAATCTAACATAATCCTTGATCTTGCAAACCAATCATGACTAATCATTGCATAAATATCCATATTTCAATTATCTAACAAACAGTATTATTTGCAACTGTTTAAGTGAAAAATTGTAGTTTTTACTGAACGTAATTGATACACATTCAAGCTTACCATGAGAAATTGTTTTACTTTCTACACATAATATTTTAAGTAATTTAAAGAAATTCTATGATTGTAAGGCAAAACAATGTGTGTAGACATTAATGTTTCATAATCAGGCAAAATATAAAATAAATACTTGATGCTTGATCACACAAAATTTACAGTGCATTCCCAATTAAACTTTTAATCCCACATTATCTAAGGCATGAATTGATTTGAACCAGTACTCAACTATATCAAAATATAATACGAACAAATCTAATGCAAGAAATATAATCATTTTTTCTCATCAATTTCAAATTTCGATTGTCCCATACGACAGACAAAGAGCATGTCACTCGAGATCCTCCCCTCTACACCAGTGTTTCAAGGTCAAGGCCACCGCAGCTAAAGCTCCCATTTCCAGATAATAATCTTCAGCTTATAGTGCTGCAATTGCTTTCCTTATACGAACGAAATAAATAACGAATTCCCAATCTACATTATTCTGATTTCGTAAAGCAGCACTTGCGACCGTCGGTCAAGATTTAACTCGAACGATTTTAAAAGCACGACCGTCTTGCCGTACGATCATAGAATTCTGGAACGGTATCGCACGTGAACCGTGTTCTGTTCTATTTACCTGAACCTATCAGTGTCGATGAGAAACGTCAAAAAGGTGAAGAAACAGGAAGCAGCGCAGACAGACGCCCAGCTACCGACCCAGGCTCTCGAAAATCGTCGTTCCCTTTCGGAGAAGAACATTCCGTCGCAAGGCGCGCCGCAATTAAGTTCTACCTTGTCGCCGACCTTCAACGAATAGCCGAGCTCGTGCGGCACTTTGAACTGCAGAGGACAAACGAACCCGAAATCTCTGGCGCCCACCATGAACCCGCTGCCGAACGGTCTGGGCCCGCCGGTCCAGGACGGCTGAAATTCCGGGACGGGCATTCGCGGCGGCGGATAAACCGGAGCCGACGGCTCCGGCGGTGTGGTCTCGTTGTGCCCAACGCATAACTCCGGGCCGCCGTTCTCGGGCAATTTCGAGCAATCTAGATTGTCCGGCCAGTCGAAATCGAAGCTGTTCATCAGACGCTCGCATCCCGCACGGGCACTCTCGCACAACGATCTGCACGGGGGTATGGCTCTGTCGATAATGGTGCATACGGGCGCGTACACGGTGCACAGGAAGAACCGAAGGTCAGGGCTGCACTTCATCTTGACCAGGGGCGCGAACTGATGCACCTCTTGGCCGGCATCCTCTTGCTTCTGGTGATTCATCAGGTTCGGCATGATCGTCTCGTTGTACGGTATGTTCATGCATAGATCGATCGTGATCGGCTCGCATCTACCGTGGTGTGCCAACGGATCCTTCGCGTGCAGAGCATTGACACCGAGCACGGCCACCGAAAGCCCGCAGATCGTTGTGTACCACAGAATCATGGTTGATCACTGCCGGCCGACGGCCACTACCGAGATCAATCGTCACGCGAACCAGCCTTCGAAAACACGCGGACGCACCACGCCTTCGTACATCACCAAACAATCGTGCGGAACATAATAATCTTGAACCGAGGGAGCGGGGAAACGAGCGTACCTAGCGACGATGATGGACGCGACCACAGTAAGACTGTAAACAGAACATGGCGCATGGGTTTCGTTAGAATGGAAACCCGGCTGCGAGCAGAGAGAGCGTCGTCGCCCCCTAGGTTCAACCGTCGGCACTTCGGATCCTGCTGGCACGCTCTGGGGTCTTTTGTGATCCTAACCGAATTTTCTATGAATGTTTACGCGATAAATAAATCGAACGCTTGTTTCTGTAATGGCATGCCTCGTCTGCAAATGCAAGCCTCGTAATAACGCGTAGAATGTAAATAAATTGTCCAAAGAAATACGGAGGGTCTTTCACGATCCCAGCAGAATTTTCTTTACGTGTTTGTACAATAAATAAATTAAAGGTCCACTTTGCAGTGAAATATTCTTTGAAATAACCCGTATAACGTAAATAAATTTTGTAGGGAAATGTGAACTAGATTCTGATCGGGGGAAAGTTGAAGTTAATACAGAACACGGTTGACCTTGATATATAGGAATCGGAAGACAATGAGACTATTTTATGGCATGCTAGAATAGGCGGATGTTCATTTGAATATTCCAAGTAATTTAAATTATGATAATGAACGATAAAGTAGGCGATTGCAAAAGGTATCGCAATGACGTTTACAACCGCAGAAACGCGCGTTTCTTTATTCCATACGATCGCGTGAAACGTAATTGCAATTAATAAAATTATCCGACGCCTAGATTTAAAATATTCACGCTCCCAACAAAGATTTCCGTTTAGTGGCTCTTCGAGCCGAATTGGCTCAATGATTTCCCACGAGTGCAACTATATAATTTCAGTAACGAGCACTCTTAATAAAATATTCAATCATTTCCGACGGTCCCATCTTATAATTCCAACAATCATAAAATAAAAGTTCAGGAACCGGTTGGTTGTCCGGCGGTGGTGCATTCAGCGTTAGACCGACGTTTTTCTTTGACGGTGAAGACCGTTGCGTGCAATCGGGAATAACTGGGAAGGCATGACGTTAATCGGTTCATTTTGATTTTATTTCTTTCCCGACATATAATGCACAATATGTTCGATTTCGTTAGTTGTAATGTTTGCCGATCGCAGTCGATCAGCGTGATCGTAAGTACTATGGTTTTGTTCGCAATTATTTCCATTCATTGTTCTTCACCTCTTTCTCGTTTTTTTTTCTCCCCTCATCTCTCTTCCTCTTCCGATCGTATAGTACGTACGTGCTTGTGGAATTCGTGCACTTTTAGACGGGGTCGCATTGTTCGAGCGGTCGCTGTCACTGTATACGCATCCTATACAATGATAGTCATCTGGAGTCGGCGCGAGCCGCCCGAAATACGATTCGCAAACGGCCTCGTTTTTTCATCGTAAACAAATAAATAATTTATCTCCTCGAATACTCTCAACTTGAATCGTCGCATTAGACGTAGGAGGTCAGCCTTACGATCTTACGATTAGTAACACTTAAGATTCAATACGGAAGATTGAAATACGCCGAGCGAACCACTGTTTCGTCTTGACGTCCCCGCCGCTGCGTAATTACCGCTTTATTAACTGACAATTTCGACTGTCGCAAAACGAGGGAAGCCGGTTATTACAAGAAAAACGCTATCTGACGGAATAATTGGATATCGGCTTCTCGTGTTTTTTGCCTCGTTGTCGCGTCTGCCGACCACGTTCTCTCCGATCGGGATCCGCGCGCATTATCGTTTCCTCGTTTCACCGCAAGAAAAAGGTCACTTTCGTTTTATCACTTACGCGCTGCTAAAAGGGAACCAACTAGAAATCATTTACGCATTATTCGTTACTTATACAAATCACATGTATACGTATCGCTCTATACACCTATGTCAACGTGTCGCGGCATGTCGTGTATAAAAACAACATAACAAGAGGAAGACGATTTGTAATGGAAGGTTCGCGGCTGTTACAGTTAGACGAGAGCAGGTCATCGTGGTCGTTCAGGAACCTGCTGTCCACGAATCAACTTCAACCTCTACACTTGACATAACCTCTACTCTTTCGTTTCTCTCGAGCGCTGACAAAGGACGAAGATCTGGCGTGTGCCGTGCAAGATTAGGGCTGCGAATGAAGCCGATCTCCGCATCAGATATCGATGCACAGCGTCGAAAGCATGACGTTTTGATTCGCCGTTCGTTAACCTTTGGACAGCGGACATTTTTGAGCATTCATTTTCATTTGTATATCGTACAAGTATAGTATCGCGTAAGTTAATCCTTTTACTAGCTTCAATATTAATAGTTAACAACTGCGTATGACTCTGCCACAAAATTAGAATTTAGGTTCGTAACTCTGGGTCCGAGCGGGCCCAGCGGCCGCCATCCGAGGGTTAAATCGTGGACAGCACGGACGAGTGTTAGGTTTACGCAACGTCGCGCGCGCACAATGACTGACCATTTACTCTCTCTCTCTCTCTCTCTCTCTCCTTTGTTCAGCTGCTGCGGATGAAGTTTTCGAACGGATCGTATACTTTGTTTGGACCTATCATTGTCCTTTTTCTCTCTCGATACGGAACAACTGCACCACCGGAAGGATCTAAGAAGTTCGAGCGGCTTGGGACGTTCGATTGGCACAAAGCACGCGAGGAGACATCGCGAAGCACACCTGCAATAAGTCCGCAGCGTAATCGATAAACTATCTGCACACCTATGGAGCCGAATACAAGGAAGGAATTGGAACACTAGCGAGCCGCACGCGGTGCTTCATTGCGCCCGGAAACGAATGTTTACGATTGAGCATATTATTTCTGTGCACAACGAAGCCCGGCGAAATGCGCACTGCGCCAACGAACTATAGGTGTACAGATAACGTTTCGATCTGCCGCGCCTGTAAGCTACATTTCGCTATCCACAGATGATTGTTTCCGTCGCGTTTCTTACTCCTAGTGTGGCGCGTTGATCATACAAAAAAGTGTTTCCCGAACCTTGGCACGACCTGCGCGCTGTTTCCGTTCCGTTTTATTTGGAAACGTCCCAAAACCGCGGTACCGCTACAATTATTCCCGTCAGACTTCGAGAACTCTCTCACTCTCTCTCTCTCTCTCTCTCTCGCTCTCTTTCTTTCTCTCTATTTATCACATTCCGGGCGCCCAGCAAGCTTCTATTTATCTTTGGTTGTCGCGTAAGCGATCGATCGATCCGAATGCGTGGATCAAGTGCATGCACGACCGCTTATCCGATGAGCTCCAAATACTCGCGCCGTCGAATTACAACGTTTTCGCTAGGGACACGTTGACGCTCGTTCAAGAATGTGGAAGAACCCGTATACATACTCGCCGCCGTCGGGACGGCGGAGGGACGAAGACGAAAAGAGTGGCTCGTGTGCTTCCCCCGACGTTTAGTCGATTAACATCCTCTGCTCGTATACAATCACGACGAAATGTGCACGCAAATCATCTCATAAATGCGCGCGTAGGATTTGAAATACAGTATACGCGCAGAGGTTCGCCTGCAATTACGCGCCTGTACATAATTACGTGTAAAATCCGTCGCGCAATGTCAGAAGAGAGTTGCCCTCTTTTGATTAGCCCTTTGGGGGGAGAATACGGTTGCTCCCGCGCGCCAACGCGCGGACGTTATAGTCACCCGTCGACTATCGTCCCCGTCCTCGGTTTCCCTTAAAATATTACAGACAAAATACTGTGTGTGTGTATGTGTTCCGAACGAATTTGATTCGTCGTCTCGCAAGTCTTCTCCCGGCGACGAATCCGTTTCCCCCTCTTCTTTTTTTTTAGTTTCGCGCGCGTGATCCGGCGAACGCGGACCCCGCCAAAGGGTTAAGCCTTCGCTCTCGTTCCGAAAAAAATAATTGATGCAATCGTACTCGTAATAAAAAGGCATAAAAAGGGATTTACGCCTTTCTTGATTAGCACCGAACTTAACGACTAGTCAGTTTACGTGCGCGGCGTGTCTGTATAACAGGGCACCCCGCCGGCACGGTCTACTCAAATTGTGATCGTGAGTTTTTTAAAATCCCGAGATAAATGCAATTCGTTCTTCTGCCGTTGCGCCGCACGACACGCAACAATAAAGTAGAGATTAAAATACTTTCGAGACATTCGAAAAAATGGACAGACTTTCTTGGAATATTCAGCAAGATTAATACATATAATGCTGCCGCGCCGATTTACCGCCGACGCGCATTATATAATTAGATTTATTTCGTACCTCGCGTACGCGTAGATATATTTTTTTTTATCTATTTTTATCGATCTATCTACCGTTTTTTTTTCTCTTCTAACGACACTAGTTCGTGCCCAACTAACCTGCTCGAGCGTGTCAGGTGTGCGAACATCCTCTCCCGCATACCTGGCGCACGGCGTGCAAAATGCCGTTAGACAAATTCGATGGTTAGCCGGATAATCGAGAATTTTGCCGCTTCGGGCGAGCGTGAACCGAAGCAGATAACTGCGCATTGAGAACAGATCATGCCATCTTGCCGATGATTTCGCGGCGATTACTTTCAATCTAATCGGGAACGTGTAGAACTGTCGTTAGGATTGTACCAACCGTAGACGCGTTACGATGCCGACGCGAGCTATTAGACTGTGGACTTTATGCGTTCATGGTAATCATGATTGTCGAGACTTTATTATAGAAAACAGTGTAACGAGCTGTGCGGAGATCTCTCGATCGTTTAAGGCTGGGTCAGTGGAATTGGAAAAGATGATCGCGATCGTCGTCAACGGACCCTGAACTAATTAATGGTCTTCTTCGCGCAGAAAGTCGCCGACTTTCCATCGCGATTAATGCTTCAACGTCTCCAGCATTAATGGCGCCGTTTTTCAATTAAATGAACAAGTAAATCGAGTAGTTGCTTGAAAAAAAGGAAAGAATACTTTGCTCCCATTCTTTGCGATTGGTACAAAAAATTTGTAGTCCGCATAAAGATCCGCAGTCTATTGATATATCGAGCGCTTCGATCTCTTATCGCGTCGATCAAAGAATCAAATCGCGGCTTTCCATTTTGTTTCTTATCCGGAGCGTGCGCTCAGCGTCGGTCGGAATCGTTCGAGCGGATTTCGTGAACGTCACCCGCGCGATTTAAATGCATCAATACCCGTATAACGATATAACTTCTATGAATTTCACGCGCGTCGTGACGTTCGCGCGTGCGAGCCGTCGAGTGACGCCCGCGGCGTCGTCGTCGTCGTCGTCGTCGCCGGTACTCGTCGCTCAAGTATGCGGGTCATGATGAAACACGCCGACACCTGTACACGTCGATCATAACGAAAGAGTGAAACCAACACAATCGAAGGAAGTAGTACGGTTGCACTTTTGAGCAAACGATCGCTCTCATCGCGTATCATAGTGAACGTTCCATTGTGTTTTTTTTTTGTACGCAACGAGATGTCCTACGCTTGGGAAGATACATATTTTGGCACTGGATTCTCCGTTTCCTCCCACGTGGGAGAGCTTTTCAGGCTCGAATCGCAACTCCATTCGCGCCGATGAATCTCGTTTCGGGCCCGTCCTGGATCAGAGATGTCGATCTACCGTTCCTTGCACGCCTATCCCGATTTCCGCGGAATGTATCGAACTGCTTCGATGAAATCGATCGTGATTCATAATTTACGTAGCATCGATACGATCGTCTCGAGTGTTAAAAACAGAGCTCGGTAAAATAGTATATTAAAGGACGAATGGTAAATTGATATTTTATTTCAGATTTTGTAAGTAAAATATTTCGATCGTTGCAACAGATTTTTAAGATTATGTATCAAATAGTATTTTATTCGTAAAACACTGAGAATATTTATGCCACAGTGCGAATAGCTCTATTTAATTAAGAAAGCGATAGATTTCATTTGTTCTTATTTTTTTACAAAGACTATTTCCTTTGATTTTTTTTAGATTTAGATCATTAAAATAAAATATTTATCTGTACGATTTAACTTCAGATTATCAAAATAAACTATATCATCTTACTTTCCACATTTTCAATATCAAATATTTATCTCATCGTCGCAATAAAATATTTCATCTACTTTTATATCCTTCTTGAGATACTCTTTCATCTGAATTGTGAAGAATCTATTATTTTAAATAGTATCCGAAATATCTTCCCTATGAATATTACCCAGCTCTGGTTAGAAAGGAACAAGCATTATCATAATTTCGACCGCGCGTCCGATCTCATTCGGAATAAAAACGAGCGATTGTCAGACGTGGAACTTTGCGCCAGGTGTGTACTAACAAAATCGATCCGCCTGGCATGATCATGCACGGATTAAATGGAACACTTTCCTCGAGATCACTTTCGCTATTTGGAAACACATCATACATGCGATCCTCTTCTGTCCTGCTAGCTCGAGGTCCGTTTCGCAATGGCGCCGACGCAATACCCGCGAAACTTGATATCCGACACGCGGCCGATCGTGTTAGTACAAACACGTGCAATCTCCCGCGTCCTTCGTGGATCGATTAGTATTGTTTTCCCGGTCGAGAAAGAAGCAAGAGATTTCCTAACGCGTCGAAACGTGTCGCCATCGCGGATAGACCAAAACGGCGGCCTCGCGGAACTAACGAGACAAAAGGAGGTGTCCGTTTTCACGGTTTGGATCGACATCACCTGGCCAGGAGGAACCGACGCGACGATCATCGCGCCGCCGGTGCTCGGCGATAAAAATACACCATTCTTCATTCTACAACATCCGCACCGCCGTTTCGCGTTTCATTGCGACCAAGACCCGCGGAACCTACCGAGATCAGAGGAACGATATCAACCAACGATCGAGATCCTCGACCAACGAGAGATCTGTCTCCCCAGGTTGCTAGCCGTGGACACGCAGCTCCCAGGCCCAATCCGACGTTCGCGCGGTTAAGCGCGCACATCGTTACCGGCAAACGCGTACTTATATACCGTGTGCCACCGCGCGGCCGATTAGGATGCGAAAAAAATATACATAGCCGCGCGTGCGTTATGACTAGATAGTTTTGTAGACCCTCGTGTATCGGCGATCGGAGACCACCCTGCCGACTTCGTTTCTACAGCGGGCGACCGAGTAGCGAACGGCAACCTCTCGTAAAACGGTCGTTAACGCGACGATCCGACGCGGCTTTATTGTTTCGGCGAGCCCGGAGGATCAAGCCGGGGGATCGAACCGGATCGATAGGACTCCCGATCCTATCGTCGCGATAGGGACCGGCTTTACCGTGTGTTCGGCGGCGAACGATTGAGCACAGAGAAAAACCGCCGATTTCAAAGTGAAGTTTAAACCTAAGTTTGATCTTAGCCTCTCTAAACTCGAGATTTCTCTTAATTAGTTACTTTTGTTTTTCCTTATTCTCTCGCTTGTTTGTTTGGTTTCTTTTTGTTTGTTTTTTTTGGGATTATCGTAGAGCTGCTCGTAATCGGTCAAAAGACGAAAGGGTTGATCGAACGTCGGCAGGGATCGATCCGTGCGCACCTGACGTTCTTCGAGCCGAGTCGCGAGGAGAGCATCGTACGACGATGATATGGCGTCAGATTCCCCTTTGTTCCATTAACGAGGGCTCGCCCTTAGCTGTTCATCACGGTGGATCGCCTGGAGTAGCCCCGTCTCGTCACCGTCTCACCCTGAGCCTCGCACTCCCTCTTCACACGATCGATTATGTCGGCCACCAGCTTCTCTTCTTTCTCCCTCTGCTGCTCCCAGTCCGGCCCTTTCCCGATCTGTGGGGGCACGTTTCACATTTTTCGCCCTTAACTTCGCCGAGCGTGAACGATCGCGAATGATGCGCAAGGAAGCGGACGGGGGTTGTCAGCCGCGAATACCTTTCTTCCCCTACCATCGACGCCTGCTTTTCCGGTCAGCTCGGTCAAATTTAACGACAAAAGAATTTTCTAGCTACCAGATTTTCCGCATCGTTTGACCACCGACACGCGCGTCGCGGGAATCGGCTCATCGGCTGCGAACTTTCAAATTCACGCATTTTGTTAGGTCACGTCATAAATAACTTTCGATGCGGCTAGATGGAATCTATTAATCTACGAGTGACCGGGAGGGTCGAGGTTTAGCTTTCACTAAATAAGGGTTCAAAGTAAACAAAATAAAAATAAAAAGATAAATAAAAAGGAGACAAAATAAATCTTTGATAAATCAACGGAAGTTATTTACGATCCAATAGATAACTCCTCTAGGATAGTTAGATAAAGTTCCTAAAATTTAAATAGCAGCTTCCTCCATATTTGAACTTCCCTAAGTTCGCGTACAAAATTCTTACAACATTCTCCACGTGCTGATTGCGTACGGTAACGTCTGTACAATAAAACGAGCTATGAAAGTGATTTTCGAGCGACAGCACCAAGAGAAATTGCTGGTGTATGTTTCTGAAAGCGACTTCTTGGTGCGCGATTAAAATCGTGATCCCCATTTAGCCTCCTACGGTGTTCGGAATGACTTACACCGATGGTGTTCGGGTCACATAACTGCACCGCGAACTGCGCCGTGATACAATATTTTTAAGCTTATTAAACGAAAGGATATTAATATGAAAATACAAACGAAAGGACATTAACCCTTTGCACTCGAAGCCGTTTCAAGCTTAGATCCAAAATTGCTATTTTGACCAGCTGTGGTATTGTACTTGGTATAATTTGTGCACGTGAAATTGAGTCTTGCTCTAATAACGTCAACATTATTTTGTTAATTACATAATTTTCATTGGCGCTTCAGAGGCGCCACTCGAGTGCAGAGGGTTAATATAACCCTCGTAAGTTTTAAATTAATATAACAAACGTAAGTAAAAACGTGATTGCAAAATGCAACAAAAACGCCGACAGCGTGGCGATTAAAAAAGTAACGCGGTCTGAATCCATCTAACTCGCAGTGATATTAAACACCGTGGAAGGGTTAAAAGATTGATGGAAAAATCCTGAACCGCGAATTACGGATTTTCGAGCATTGCGAAACGGCCCGATGAGTTGCGAGTTAATTGGTGCTCGTTAGTCGCAATCTAGAAGTCGGCACAAATTAGACTGTTACCGGTTACCAAGAATTTCCCGACCGACTGTACACGGTGGACTATCTCGACCTTATTACGTAACTGCGATGAAGTAATCGAGAGCTCGCGTTACTCCTTGCCGTCTATCCTTGCGCGGTCGCGTTCTCCCTTTTTTTTTCGTATAGGCGGACCCGCTCCGGCGATCGAACGCGCGCGAGTGGCGCGTGGAGAGAAGAAAGGCTTTCGCTGGGGCTAAGTGTCAATCGACACGCGGGGGGGAGTGGGAGGAGCGGGTGTATGGAGTGGCGAAGCGATCGCGTGATAGAGGGTAAGACTTACGTCGGAGGTCTTCCGGGCTTTCTTGTTGGCCGGCTCTTCCCTGTTCTCGTCGTTCTCGTTGTCGGAATGCCGGGAGCTCAGATGACCGATGTAACCCTTACGGGACTTGAAGTAAGCATTACAGCTGTGGCACTTGAAGAGCGGCGCCGGTTGGGTGACCTGGGTGGAGACGTGGAGTTTGTACTTGTGCCTGTACCAACGGGTTCGAGACGGTAGGACCTCGCCGCACCACTTGCAGACTACGGAACCGTCGTTTTGAATGAGGTATTCCAGCAGCTTGTAAAACAACGTTTATTTGGTTTTTTCTCTCCCTCTCTCATTCGTTTAATCATCGTTTCTCGCACCCATTCTTCACGTTGCTCATTTCAACACGCCCGCCCCCGTCCCTCCCTCGCCCCTTTTAGAAAAACAGACGATTCAACATTCCGGGAGCAAGTTTGCGTCCGCAGGTAAGTTTGAATTGACTATGCAATGTGGACCGTCTGATAAAGCTACGCCGTTTTGCTCGCTCGGAAGTACATGGATCTTTGAAAACGTTAGCACAGGTTTAGTCATCGCGTGTCAAAGCGTCGAGTAAACCTTGGCGGAACGTGGTCCCGAGGTATCTCTCGTCGGAACAGACAAAACAAGATTTCGTCGCGCGGTAATGCCTCTGTAAAAAAAAAGTTTCGCATCGCCCATTGTTAGCTGTCCACTGTTACGTCAAACGTTCGCACGACGGGTCGGCTGTGACTTCATTTTTAAATTGAGCACCGGTTACGTGATCTGCTCCTGCGGCAGCAATTCCGTCGGGTAATAGTGTTTTAATCGAAACGAAAGCCGACGGAGGACGATACGATTTTTTCAAGAGAAACGAACGTCGTGGCCGTTCTTAAAACTTACCGACTCGAATCCGAACTTCTGTTACAGTACACTTAATATTTAGATCCGTTACATTTCCTTATTCTCTCGACTACTCTTTCAGATTTCAACACGTTTGACAAGATGTATTCGGCAACAATTGCATCGCTATAGCTTCACAATGACCTGCATTATATAACTTTTTTTTTTACCAAAAAACTAAATCACGTTTTGTCGCAGTTATGTATAACCCCTTGAACACGATCGTCAATTTTGTACTTTATTCGCGCCTTTGTAATGCCAACAAGCGCGTTCGATTAATTAAAAAGGTTCCTGCTATTAAAAATCACCCAAACTCGTCACGGAAATGCAACTTGTTATTCCGTCTTCCGTAAAACTTTGTACGAACTACAATGATCACCAGACTGCGGATTTTTATGCGTTTACAATGAAAAAATATTTAGGTAAAATACCAAAGACATTGGAAGAACTTAATAATATTATTGCGCTAGTTTCGACTAACTAAAATTACTGACAAGAATTGGACAATATTTATTTTGCACAAAGCTGCGCAGTCTAATGGATCACGATTTTCAAGCGACGGATTCAGAAAATGTTCGTCGTGGATCGAAACGTTTTCGAGCGTGCTCGTGGTTGCTCCCCATGTAAATTCAGTGAGTCCGGCGGCGCGTGGTGGGGGCAGACGGAGGATGCACCGACAGAAAAGGTGTCACCCATGATAAATTGACGTAAAAATAAGATCCGCTTCCAGCCGAGAGCTGTTACGCAGAGAAAGGCCGGTTCAACGAACCCCCCCGGCGAGAAAAGTAAACGGCGGTCTTAATAAGAGAGAGATACGGGGGACAAACCAGATAAGAGATGAACGTAAGGATGGAAGGATTACTTTTCCCAACAGAAACGTTTCCTCGGGTGCTTTCCATTCGGCTGGTACAACAGAAGTGACATAAGAAATCGTTCAACGTTACAGTTTCCAGTTTATTGGCAATCAAACTCCTGGCGCTTGTCGCTATAAAAAACCGATCCGTATAGTTTTTCATTGCTGGCGGTAACATAGGATGTAATTACATGGGATAAAGTCAGAGGACGCACTCGCAAACAAGAACGACGGAAAATATAGTTTTGCTATCCGCGAAGCACGCTTCCTTATACGCTAATTAAACAAGTGTTACAAACAGTTCATTCATATCGTAAATACAACGCCTACAACGAAAAAAACCTTTTCGAGCACACCGCACGCTTTCGTTTCTTTTCTCCGATCTTTTCTTTTATTTTCTCCGATCTTTTTTCTTTTCTCTTTTTCCTTGCTCTTTTCTGGCCGAACACGTTCTCTACCAAAACGAGAATAGGACGCGTCAGAAAGAAGGACTCTCACAACTCGTGACACGGACTAACGAGATTAATTAACACAACACACCTAAAAGATTCTTTTGCTTTCTAATATCAATTTTCTTCAGCATAATCGAATCCAACTACGACACACTTTTTATCGTTGGGGAACGACGCTTATCTTTATCGAAAATGCTCATCGATCTTCTCGGTTGCCGATGCTAAATGTCGTGATCAGAAAAAACGTTTTCTCTCGTATAAAATGGAATTCTTTATAATAAATTGTCCTACGGTGTGAAATCGATTCGAGCTACAGAAAGTACTCCGTGTCGGATAAAAGTCGTTTCACGTGTTCGCAACGTTGGTGCTATTCGAACGCGTTTGAACGAAGCTGCTCGCTTCCGCGCGCTATAACTTCGGTTAGTAATTCCGTTGGTAAATTGTTTTTTTTTTTTCTGAATAACTTAACAAACGTTTCACTATTGCAGTAACTGACTAGAGACTACCGGCTGTAACAAAACACTGCGTTAGACAACTAAACGAAACGATCCTTTTTGAACTCTAAGGAGAGGTTACGATCTGACGAAGTCTGTCAACTGCGCTTGAAATGTTAATGAGCGTCAATGAAGCTTAGAATATTGTCGCCAACGCGTAGATGGGCTTTCGAAGAATTATTTAATTATTTCGATAAATCTACACCACGTACACACTCGTGTAAATACGTTGATATTAATACAAGACATATATTTAACATAGAATAAAGACACAATAGTTTAATTTTTATTATCGGTATCAACGATAATTTTCTTTTTCACGTAACTATGACTATATTTCTAATATCGAAAAAATTAAATTATTAATTCTGACAATTATACCGATCCTTCGAGAGACCCGTATCTCAAATGTCGATCGCCCTTGCGAATGCAACCAAGAATTTCCATCCCTCTACGTCTCTTTTGCTACAATTCACGACAGTCACCCTATCAACGACGCGATCGTTATTAACCCTTTGCACTGAAATGGTAGTTCCCAGGAACCACTAAAAATTGTTATATCATCTTTCAAAATTTACTTTTATCTAAAGAATTTTTGAAAATACAACAACAAAAAGTTACATAAAACAAAAACACTGTAAGTCAGAAAAACTGTTATGGATCTAGGATGAAAAGGGTAAAAAATTACTCGAACCGTGGACACCGGTCCGTCAGCTGAAATATTCCAAGCTCACCCTCATCAACCCTACCGTTTCAAGCCGGCTAGCGTTAAAAAAAAATAAAAATAAAAAGGACTATGCATAAACACACGATCGTCATCTCCCCTTGCGAAAGTTCAACGCTCCACCGGCGCTGCAACAACAAAAGTTCCCGTCGATCCTCGCTAAGAATTCTCTAGTTATCTAACAAATTTCCTAATGCCCGGGTCCGCGCGCGCGGCAATGCCCGTGACGCGAATGGAAAGCACCCTATCAAATCCGCGGCGGGACGGGCCTTCGAAGCGGTCTCCTCGTGGTCTGTCCGTTTCTGTGGGTGCAATTTCCGCGGGGACGCGGTAAACCGCGCCTCTTCCTCGTGTTCGTCCTCCGAACGAAGCCAGGCGCAGGTGGTGCACTGCCTGCCGCAGCAGTACCAAAAGCAGCAGACCAACCAACCTGTTTCCTGACCTCCGGCTCGGCCTCCCCGGACTCCGACTTCGGCAGCAACAGGTCGCCGCGGTCCTCCTCCCGGTCGGTCAGGAAGTGCATGCCGCTGACCACCCTCTCGGACTTGATGAACGTGCTCCCGTTGTCCTCGTTGAAGCTGTCCTCGCCCGCCCGTGCCGGCGTCGTCGCGGCCGGCGGCGGCGACGACGAGGACGACGACGTGCAGATCTCGAACGTGATGTCGGTCGGCAGACTCGGCAGCTGGTCTGGTTAGACATGGAAAGAGAACAGGCGCAGGATTGTTAGTTTGGCGAGTTTAGACTGTCGGTGCTCTTCGAACTGCACGCGACGCCGGCTTGCTCTCGTTTATTGTTACTCGGGCGGATTGCGGGGGAGGGTGGGGGGGGGGGGGCAGGGAGAAACAATTGGTATCGATATCGCGGGGAAGACGTCGTTGCAAACCGGCAGGAATTCCGGGTAACTCGATTTCCACGACTGTATAAATGTAAATTCGAAGCGAAACAGTTCAATATTTTCACTGCCGCGGTCGTTCTCTTTTATCGTAGGACAATTATATGTCCTCTTCCTAGTTTTGTTAGGAACGATGCAGCGCGTAAAATTCATACGATGCAACTTCTCAACTGTAAATCAATTGAATGAAATATTTGAATTTTATGAACAGTGGCAGATGAAATAGAACTGCAACCGTTGAATTCTTTTCAAATCATGAAGATCATTCAGAAAAGAAATCTACGTGGGTGTAGCTTCTCCGTCCTGCGATTAATTCAAATCACGGTGTATGCATACAAAATCCGTTGTTTAAAAATTACTTGACTGCAGATCTGTATACGACATGCTCTGCAGATGATGGGTGTCAGACGTTTCGTTATTATTCGTGTCAACAAATTGGAAACAGTACAATTTTCAACATAATTGCACCCTAGTCAATTTTGTCGCAAGTGCAGAAAATCGTTGGTCGAAAGTGTATGGGGAATTATTATTGTTACATATAAGTGCTGTCGATGGTCGCTGTACCAATCAAAATCATGTTGAATCGGGTGGTGTTACCTTATTCTAAGTCCCGTTTAGTTAGAATATTGTTACTGTAGAATATCACACATCGAAAAACAGCGAGTTTTAAGTGTGCAATAAAATCGTGACTTTTATTTCTCTGTTGAGTGAAATGGTCCACAAAAGAGGAACATTCTCTTGCTACGGACTGGCAATGGTACACATCCGTCGCAAACCTGTACTCGCAGAGTCCCGAGTGCAACATATACTGTATATCTATATGTATATAGTCGTGAAATAGAAAAAAAGTTAGACCGAGAAGACAGTCTAAGTCTTATCACGCTCTCCCGATGAAACGCCTTACATTCTATGTATTGGAATTTTATTTGCATTCAGGTTTAAATAATACATCTACTTAGCCAGTGCTGACTTCGGTTAGCACCGTTCGATTCAATAAAGAAAGGGCGACTATCGTGAAACAGAATCGTTTACAATCTAATATTTCTTTGTCTTGCTTTAATGAAGGTTGCGCTAATCGATACAAGAAATAAACGGTCGGATAGACTATTGCAATGTATATCACAAAGAGTTACAAAGAAACTACAATTAGATAAAACAAAATAAAAATAATAATAATTATCAAATTGTTATCGCTCTTATCGCCACCAGACACCAATATATAGGTATACGCACGTACATCAATGTAAATGTACAGCTGACGATCGACGATCAATTAGCGAACGTGCAGCGTTTTCCATTTTTTTTTCCATTACTGTTAACTCTCGTCATGCGTATATAACTTTTTTTTTATATATATATATATATATATAAACGTGAGTCACCCTGAAACAGGATGAACAATATATAATATAACATAATATAGTATTTATATATAATATATTTATATATATATATAATAGATCTTCTGTACTCGCAACGTTTTATATTTTAGAGTTTCCCGCGATTTCGTTTTCTATTGCAAAAAGGAAGAAAAGAACAAAAAAAAGGAGAAAATATAAACGTAAAATCACTATATCGAACGTCCTGCTGTAGTTGTGTGTCAGTTAAATATTCTATGTACCGCTTCTTTCTTCTACCGAAACTTGGGTGCCCCGTGCGATGCTCTCGCGATGTTTTTTTTTGTTCTCAGTGCATTGATAAGAGTGCCAGTACGCGGATATTATACCATATGTATCACGCTATCTGTAATATTATAGTCGGTGCGATCGTGAATTTGCTAAGAAAAAAATAGAGTCTCGCGCGTTGCCGTTCCCTCGAATGTTTATCGAAAACCCCGCGCGCCCTTCAAAAATCGAAAAAAGAAAAAACGTAATCGCGCAAGAGTTTAATGCAGGTGTAGGTAGATGCGATAAGACGGCGTCCCATCATTTTTTCCGGCTTTTCTCTTTTGTCGCTCTGCGAACGCCTTGCTGCATTTTCACCGTTCCTTCGAGGTAATGGTGCGAATCAAATTCGCGCGAATCCCGAGGCTCGACACGGTTCTGGCGACGCGTATGTGACAAAAAAGAAACGAGAAACGAAAAAGAGCAGATCCGTTCGTCGATACTCGAGAACATCCGCGACATATCGGCGAGCAAAGAGAATAAAATTTGCGGCTGCTTGATTGCCGTATATAAATAGAAATCTAAATAGAAATCTCGCCAGAAGACCGTGACGGTTGCTAGAAACCCCCATAAAATTGGAAAACATAGAAGGCGTCGCGATCCGTCGCAAGCTGTATCGTTTAACGCTCAGATCAAGTAATCTGTATCGTGGATAATAACATTATTAATAATAAACGTAGCAATAATAATCATAATAACCGTGTCCATTCGCATCTTGTCTGGCTATTTCACGTATCATCCCCTTAAATGTGTCGCTGTGGTATCCATTTTAAAGCCTAACGAACCTTACCGCGCGAGCGAACTAAATACCCGACGTTACAATTAAAATTAAAAATAATATAATTAACGTTATCTGACGATGTCAATAGTAATAGCATAATAATAATAATAATAATAATAATAATAATAATAATAATATTAATAATAATAGTAATAATAATAATAGAACTCTTACAATAGTGGTATAAAACTAAAACGTAAGTAAGGTAGTCACAATGCATGGAAAGTGAAGAAAAAAAAAGAAGAGTAACACGACCGTCCTCGATTGCTTTTGCACATCTCATACAATTAGGATAATAACTTTCTCATCTCGCTGTTCACGTCGGAGGCTCCGTAGAGCCTCTGTACACGCAACCCTGTCTTTTCTTTTTGTTTCTTTCGAATAGAAATTTCTTCGCCAGACGAAATCAAGCGAGAACGCGTACGCGATGGTTGTTCGCATTCTTTACAATATATATATATATATAACAATATATTTTCTCTTCGTGCATATTTGGACGCTTTTAAGTCACAAAAGTAATCGACACCATCATTTATAATATTTGCTACATGTTCTCCGCACGTTATGTATAATATCAAAGTTTCGCACTTATTACTTTTTTTTTTTGTTTTGCTATATTTAACGATCGATTGGACGTAGAAAAAAAAGAAGAACTACGAGAAGAAAATACAATGTCCGCGGGATGGCTGGAACGGAGACGAAAGGGCGTCCGTCGTCGTCACCATAGCCCGCGCTCCCCTCCGGACAAGAAACAAAGAAAATCACACGCAAGTGCACGTATCCCCTCTCACGTAATATATCTCTCTTTCATTTTGTTTATATATATATTCTTTTAAATAGCTCTCTGACAATCATAAATCTGTCACACGCACAACCAGACATACACACCCTCGTTTTCATACGAATGCTCTCGCTCACTTGCGCCTTGTAAACACCCTTGCGGAAGACCAAAATACTCCGAAAATAAATGTTAAGGGACACTCATTATCCGTTCGGCATTCGTTCGAAAGCTCTCGCGACGGATACGTAGAGAGAGAAGCAAGGAAAACTCGGGAGTGGGTGGGAATTGGGGGGGGGGTGGAAGGAGGAGGAGGAGGAGGAGGAGAAGATATGTCGAATAAGAAAAAGCAATGGAACGGGAATAAGAAAAGTAAAGAAAGGGGGCCAGAGGGGAAAGGGAGAAGGTTTCGCTGTCCGAAAAGAATAATCGAACGTGTGCAAGTGAATAACTATTTAAGTCTAGTAAATTCGTGGTGCGCCAGGGATGTATGTGGAAAATAATAATTATCCGGTTCGTGTCGGAACTCGCAAAAATTACACGGTGCAAGTACCACCAGACTACGTGTATCACCATTCTTTCTTTCTTTCTCTCTTGCAAGTACTTGACGGTGCGCTCGTTATTGCTAGTTATTGTACAAATCGCATGCGTTTCGTCGTAACATTGACGATTACGAATCATAATTCTGTCGCGAAGGAATAATAACGAAGAGGAACGGGCGAAATATTCACTTCATGGTTTTCCGACGGATATATATATATATATACATATATATATTATATAAAAATATATATATATATATGTGTGTATATATATATATACATATACAGCACATCTGGGTCTCTCTACGAAACAAATCGTGATTTCTATTTTCTGTGTTCACCCAAAAATATCTGTTCGACAGGTGTAGCTTTCGATTTGGCTAGCGTCTACAATACGGTGTGTCCCAACCACCGGAAATAAAAAAGAAAACGTTGTAACAGTTTATCAAATATAACAGATTTCTTTCAGATAGCGTGTGTGTTTGTGTGTATTTTTCTTTCAACCGAACGAATGAACGAAAAAAGTATAATATAATATAATAATAATATTATAATAATAATAATAATAATAATAATAAATCAAAGAGAAAAAAAAACAAACGGTCCAGGAGCCGAACTAACTAGGGCCCCATTATATATACTATGTCTGTATACATATATAACTTTCTCTATAACGTGTCCGTGCTTGCCTGTGCATTCAACTTATATACCTAGCAATAATAATAATAACCAATTTTATCGGTGCTTGTCCATAGCTAAAAGTTAATAATTCTTATCAAACAATATAATATTAATAGCAATATAATTATAACGGTGATAATAAAAATAATATTGTTTGCTGCATTAATAGTAGTGCGAGTAATGGTAAATTGATAATGATAATAGTAATAATTAATCAATTGGTAATAACTATAATACACTTTCCCAGAGAAACCTGTACATATACCGAGGCTGCTATGCAGTATAATTCACGTTCTCCCTCTATTTCTCTCTCACTCTCTCCCTCTCATTCTCTCGCGCTCTTTCTCTCGCTCTCTTTCTCTATTTAGGCACTATCTAATTGAACTCTACGAGTCTCCTGCGCTCGTAGCGAACCGTTTATAAACTCTCTGATAAATATACATTTTCTTCTTTTTTTTTTCCTTTTAACATTTTACTAATATGCTCTGCTTACGCACCATTGGAATCAAATCTTGTTTGGAAGGCTTACAAAAGATTTACAAAAAAAAAAGAAAAGAAAAAGGATCCTGACTGCGAAAAAAAACTCTGCGCTTCTCGTTAGAGGGTCTCTATCTCCTCGTTCTACGGAATTGAATGAACGTTCCTTTTGTCGTACATGCGAGTGATAATGCACGCGATTGGCGTACATTTCCATTAAACAAATCAAAGAACAAAAAAATAGTTACGGGCGGAGACGAGTGTACGTATGTCTGTCCAAGGAAAGAAAAAATGTTATTTCGTGGTCATGTGGGCTGCTGCGTGAACGCTCCAATGAGGTTCCAAAGATTTCAAATTCTCTGAGAGGGAAAGGGATCGTACAGATCGTAAAAAAAAGGGAGTGGGAGACATAGCGTGGTACTAAAACATAAAGTTACTTCTTTTTTTTTAAAGCTATCGTCGCGGTACGATTTAGAAAAGAAGGATCATCGTACAACGTCCTCTCGTCAGTCCCATTGCTCGTATTGCTTACGTTACTCTGTACTTTTTTGCACGACTGTTTTCTTTTTCTTTTTTATACATTTCTTCTTAACTTTTATAAAAAAAAAAAACAAAAGAAACGAACGATCGATTAAGGCACGAGAAAGCTCGTTGGTTCCCGAAGAAATATTCTCTCTATTTCTTCCTTTCTTTCTCTTTCTTTCTCTCTCTCTCTTTCTCTCTATCTCTCTCTTTCTTTCTATTCTTTGTTCGTCGATAAATCGTTAAATTTTGATCTGTCAAAAGATAACGAGAATATAAATTGGAATTTATGCAGACTACGCCCGCGTAAAATACTGCGACCATCTAAAAAAAAAAATTCTTTTCCGTGTCTTACGCGGGGGCCCGACAGAAAATTTTCAACGCCGTGGTTTTGAAACGCGTTCTACACGTGCAAACGTAAGCTCGCGGAAATTAAAATGTCACCCCAACCAGCACGGAGGATCGTGCAATCAAACATGGTGTTCTACGCATGCGACAACTGTTTTCAAAAGATTCTTGGTCATGCGACCGATAAGGGGGTAATTCCTCGCAAAGAAACAAGTCGGAATATAGAGTGAAACGTTTGAAGTCGACTTGGTAAAGTCATTTGTTAGATAAGCGTTTACACTAAATAAAAGCGGTACGTAATTAGCGGAGTCCTATCAAATAGCAAGCGCTCGTATAGAATTTACTTTTTTCTCCGAGGAACAACCCCTTTATCAGAAATCCTATCGACGAAGAACTATGTCCGGTAACAGATCGCAAAACGCTGGAAGCATCGAACGCTTAAAATTACTTTGAAATTCGTCTTGGTTTACTTACATTTGCATAAGGTGAACGCGTGTAAAACACTCGCACGAGTAAGGGAGACGGCCGAGCACGGTCGGCTACAAGCACTACGCGCTATTGCACAGTTTGAGGATCATATAATACTAATGTACACAGGGGCACTTCGCCGTGGCAACTGCGCGCGATGATCGATAGATCTTTGTCGCTGTACGCGATCGCGCGATGTCCCGCTCAAGTAGTGTTTGCAACCGATCCGTCGTTGTCGGTTCTCCTGCACTGGTCGACAAGCATTTCCGTCACTCTTCCCGAAAAATAAAACGCTCGTCGGGCTCCTTTCCGAACGATTAAACCGATCGCGATTAATACAGAGGGAAGGTCGATCATCGCGGGGGTGAGATGGGCCATGCGATTGGTCCACGCGAGACAGACTGAAACTCGAAACGTGGAGGCTCTTTCTTCTTTAAAAGGATCGTGCGTAATTCGTCTGCGGGTAATTGGTAGAGTTCTGGGAACGTGTTCTACCATTTGATTCACTGTGCAGAATTGCCCGCTCACCGATAACAATTTTTTTTTACGGAATATTAGTTTACCGCCTGGAATACAATTCATTAAAATAGATCTATATTGTTAAACAAGATTTCACGTTTACTGTTTGGTACGAAGGATATGATTTGCAGTGACTGTATGATCTGTACGTCTAAAGGTCGACAGTTTGGTATGTGCACAATTGGCTAATAACAATTAACAAGTTTGTAGCATCTTGCAATACAATTTTGTATAAAAATCTTAACTTTAAGAGTTTACTAGTTCTTTCCTATTCTTGGCTGTGTAAAAGCATTTTGTATATGTGGAAACCCGTATAAAAGTATAAATTGTAGGATGTGTCGTGTAAAATTTTCGGATATGAAGAGAAACAGACATTGGACAGATCGTTTTTCTATATAAGATATTTAAGAGATGGTGATTTATGTCCTTGAAATTTTTGTTAGCTACGCGTACGTACCAAACACCATAAAAATTCGTCGAAAAATATGATTCCCATTTTAAAAAAACCGGTGTACATCTTTTCAACGCGTAACAAAATTCATTGAAATATCTCTAAGATTGGACAGATCATTGTCAGTGTCACAGCAATCGCGATTCTAAATGTACGAAATGCATTCCAAGGAGCGAGGCCACCGACGTTCCAGTGTGCTTGTGCATTGTCCCGCATTCCATTGTCCGAAAAGCACACAGAAATAGTTGGTGGACCCACAACAGGACCGCAATTCTTGCGGTCCGTTCTCTACGACTACGTTACATTGTTTCCGATTATACACGCATGTTTGAACAACCAAATCTTGGGTACACTTATCACAGAACTCTACCGCGATCAGACCGGGACACGACGTAGCAAAGTACTGTTTCTATCAAGCGCGTCCCCGTCTGAAGACAGACTGGATCCTGGAAGCCGGAGATTGTTTCACGACCGGCCTCGAGATCGAGCTCCTCGCGTTCCTCTGACCATCGCCGGCGGTCGTGTCCGCTTGGCCTTGGAGGTCGTCTGCGTTGTTGGATGTTCTTCGTGCTGGACCGATCGCCGCCCTACCTCGCCCTCGCACCGCCCGCTAAGGCGAGAGAAAAAAGCCAAACGGCACCACGCAGTCCTTGGGCATAAAGCAGTCGTGCACGGTCTTCATGTGGTTCTTCATCTTGTCCGGCCTGGAGAACTCTTTGCCGCAGACCGGGCACGGAAATACTTTTCTCTGGTGGCCCTCGTGGTAGAGGAACGCGTGTCGCTGGAAGCTGTACTTGTTCTTGAACGTTTTCTGGATATCGACCTTGGCGCACTCGGTGCATTGATAGACGCCCTCGGAGATCGAGGCGTAGCGAAAGAGATTCAGCCCGCGTACGGACATCTCGGTGAGCTGTTCGGCTGGGTCCTGCGAGTGGGAAGTAGCGCGTCGTCTCATGCGTCTCTTGGGCACCTGGCGACCCGGCGGTGCTGACATCGTGCCGATCTGGTGGCCACTTGTTGACGACGAGTTCGTCGTCGGTGCCGGGCTGCTGCTGCTGCTGCTGCCTCCGCTATTCTGAGCGTTGTTCCTGCCGGTGGCCGGTGACGCGGACGAACTTCTCGTCGATGCCGTGGTGGTGGTCGTGCCGGAATTGGACGCTGTGGTCGACGTCGAGCTCGTAGTCGTGGTCAACGACGAGGTCGAAGTCGATCGCGTGCTAGACGTCTCCGCGGAAGACTGATTCCCCGAGGAGCCGACGTTCCGGGACTTCTCCTTCCACTCGCCGTCCGACTTTGCGTTCCCCGATGCGTACTCTGTGGAAAAGTCTGAATGAATGAATATTGTCTGACTCCCAACCGCCATGTAACATTCGGTGCTATCATTACATTACAACAACGATAATAAACGATATATAGGTATGCCAATTGGTTCGGTCTGCTACGCAAAGTAAATGCTATGTATGTACTGCATGCAAGTTTAAGCAGACTGAAAACCGAACGGTGAACGATATATAATACTCTATCAATGTGTAACAACTTCTGCAATAACACGTGCATAACCAAAGTATAAATCAGATTTACGACGCTGTCAAAATCAAGCGGATATGTTTCTCTGTATTCAATGGCAATCAAATAATGATCAAATGTTTTATAAAAACACCTGCAAATAAAGAACTTAACACAAACTTGCTAGACTACTTGACGTCGGTGGTGTGTAAGGGATGGTCGAGTGGTGGAGGAATCTGCGGGTTCTAGGAACGTCCAAAGAAAAGAAAAGTAACGTCGATAAAACAAGAAAAACAAAGGTGTGATCATACCAGTTCTTTTTTTTAACAAGTTGTGCGACAATATGTGCCACTCTCTCCCTCTCTCTCTCTCTCGTGCGCGCGCGCGCGCGTATCGCGAACGCGAGTGGTTGTTAACTACAAGAGAAGAGCACACGTAACATACATCGATAAATTCCATGGAGTCCGACGATTCCACGCTGAAAATTTTTAGCGGCGTTATCAACTTTCACAGAAAATCGAGAAAGAAAGTCAAGGAGAAGTTAAATTTGGGCCGCGAAGAAAAAAATTACGGCGAGCTCGTCCGACATTGTTTTCGAAGTTAACAGCGCGACCGATTTTCGGCGCACTACCGCACGATGCCCTGGAACCTTTCCAAAAGCTGACTTCGTCGAAGTGATAAATGCCATGACAGTCGTGTACCGAATCTGTCATGGGACAGTTCCGCCGTCGCGGTTCGTTCACGCAAGCTTGATCGATACAAGAAACGACGCTGCCAATTTTGCGAGAACAAATTCGCGCCGGTTAGCACGTTGACAGATCGCGTCGTTTCTCGGAGCGAACCGGAAGCACCGTGACAATGAAACGCGAGCGACGAAGTGACTCGCGACCATCAGGCTCGTGAAAAGAAAAAAAAACAGATCAAAAAGTTAAATGCAACGAACAAACCATGTACATATATATATTTATCTTTCTGTTGTTCTCCAAATATTTCACTTTCCTTCGAATTGTCCGGACAGTAAAAATAATAAATCAACAATACGCGTACGCAACATGCAAAACAAAAGTCCATAAAAAATAATAATCGCTGTTTTCCCTGCCGCGGCTGGCTGTTCGAGCGCGTCCGTTTTGCATTTCGCGCTCCCCTCTCGGTTTTCATCGTGGGAAATTCCGTACGGCTTCCGCTCGCGCCATCCGCGACAAGGGAAATCTTAATATCTAACGATCGTCTGCGTTGGCACGGTCAAGTCCGCTGCGTACTGATTACGGCTCGACATTCTCTACAATGGTAATCCAGTAACTAATGAGAGTCGCGTCCGTCAGCGACTGCGATTGGGCCAACGAGACGCATCCACGAAAACATCGCTAAAACGAAACTAAATAAAAGTAATTTTTGGCTAAGTGTAACGGTGCTCCGTGGTGAGAGTGTGGGAATTCTCAATTTTGGCGTGTTTCTCGGCATTCTGTCTGTAATGATCGTGTGGGTGTGTACGTATGTATCTGTGTATATAGGTGTGTCTACATGGACTTATCGAGATAGATACACACAGGGGCGGTGGTGATCGATCGTTTCAAACGACTAATGAGAAATCTCTACGTGGTCGCGTCTGTGGAACGCGATTCGGCAAACGCCGTCGCCCGCGAGATGAGACACGAGCAGTACACGCGGTGAACACGTTTGTCGATTCGAAGGTACTTTATGGCACTTTTACGGTGGTTCGTCGCCCTAAACATTCGCCTGTCAACGGTGTGCGCGGCTCAGGGCGACGGATTCCAGTTGTGATTTTTAATGAAGAGAGCCGCGAGTGTCTGCTCGATTCGGGACGCCTCGCGTTCCACATACGCGTGGCGTGCGGTTTTGTAGCGCATAATAACGGAAACGACAACGAAACGCAACGAAAGGAAGTGATGAAAAGAAAAATCAAATGCGTGAGAAATATCTACTGCACGTCTACTGCCACGTACGGGCGTGATTGGTAGTTACCTTCGTTTCGGTTCAATGCGATCGGTCCGCTTTAGTTTCCTCGAAAAGCGTGTACAATTCGGAAAACAATCCAGAGGCCACTTAACTTTACAAAAAAGAGGAAAAAAACGCACAAAAATCGTTTGTTCTCGCGTACTCGTTTTGTACGGTTCTCGGTAATCCAGCTTCGTAACACTCTCATTCCCTCGTATCCACCACTGTTTCTCTCCTCGCATTCCTGTTCCCTCTCGTCCGCCTCCTCGACGCGAGGAGTCCGACGACGAGCCCAAGAAAATCATAAACGCAGGAAAATCGTCGGGCGACGCAGTAACAAAATGATAAAATAGGGTTACGAATAGAAGAAGTATGCGGTGGTTGTTTGTATGTTGAGAAATTAAAGTAACGCGTGGCAGCTGGAATTTACTCAAGTATTATTGCAGTTAATGGATGAAGCTTCGGTACAAGAAACTCGGTTCCACGCAGTCGGTATCACATGAGTGAATCATTATTCGGTTAAATGTCAAACAACAAAACTGGCCGCTAAAGATCGCCGAGGCAGACGCGGGATCTTCCTCGGATGCGCTCGTTACCGCGACACTTCGATGCGTTGTGTACGTTTCGTACGGTGCGATGCACAACCCCTCGAGGTTCGTGTATTCCTTTCCAAGGATTCGAGTGCGATCGGCACAACCAATTTGTCGGTGTTATTTCAATTTAATTCGTTCGAATGTCATTGATAAATTTTCTGATACGAGTCTCGGTGAGTCGAGCACACGCACACGTCAAAGTGTGTATGCTACGTGAGCATGCGTTCGCGCGCACAACGAAAAACGGAAACGTGAATGCGTGGTGTGTATGTGTGTATATTCTCTGTGTCTGTGTGAGACAAGTCGGTACACAGCGAGACTTAAAAACCCCTCGGTTATAATCTATTGAACACCGTTCTTTTTATTATCGATAGTCATAATCAAACAATCAGTGCATATAAAATATACTAAGTCTACCCAGCGTCAGAAAAGACTTCATCTTCTCTAAAAAGTTCCCTATAAAATTTCACCTTTTGTTTCATTTTCATTATTCCATTTTTTTTTTTGTTTGCTTATAACACTCGTTTTACGACAAGGTCTCACTTATTTGGCACTAAGATTTGCGATCGTCGGGCGCGCTTTCATTCTTCTTCATCTTCGTCGTCATCATCTCTCTTTTTTTGTCACTTTTCTTTTTAAAAAAGGGGGATATACACGCGCGCGCGCGCGCACCTGCGACCGCGCCTTCGATAACAATTCATTTTATTTTACCTTCTCGTCTGCCTCTCCGCCCTTCTCTCTCTTTCTCTCTCTCTCTCTCTCTCTCTCTCTTCAACGTCTTCGTCATTTACCGTCATTCATTCCTCCTTTTTTTCCCATTTTTTTTTCCACCGTCATTATTTATGTCGCTTAAAAAGGCACCAAATCGGGGATTACACCGCTACAATATTATTGGATCCCACTGAAGTACGTTAATTCAACGTATTTATATATAAAGTTAAAAGTCATAACCACGTATTCTTCATTATCCTTTCATCGTCTTCCTCGTCATCATCATATTTTTTTTTTATCAACTCTCATTTTCTGACGCATCATTTCAAAAACTGCAACGACGTTAATAGGTATTATCAACTAGCGCTAAAATATATTCGATATAACTTTTGTTTATATATATATAATATATAATAATAATAATGATAATAATCGTAATAATATTAATAATAATCATCGCAATAATATTAATATATATGTACATATACATATATATCTGTATATGTATATATATACATATATATATGTACCATCTTTACGCTTTCTCGCGTAATTTTGTATACATTTTATCTCTTGCTCCACATTGTTTCTCTCACAATCTCTCACTATCGCTCTCTCTCTCTCACACACATTCGCACACACTCATTTCCTCTCTTTCTCTCTCTTTGTATACGTGTTCTGTGTACATATGCGTGTAATTCATTTTGCGATAATAAACTATGATTCTTTTCTTCTTTAATATATATATATATATTTTTATGTATATATATATATATTTTATATATATATTTATATTTAATATATATTAAAATCTATCCAATAGTACAGTCTGCTTTTTAAGCCTCGTAATTTACCTGTCTCTCTCTTTCTCTCTCTCCCCCCACCCCCGTCGGTTACTCTCTCGCGATGAACTCTTGCAACAGCGGTCGTCGTCGATGTAACATCGTGAAAAAAACTTATTATAATCGGTTATTGACTGGTGGCCCCGCTCGAAAAGGGACGAGAATAAAAAGACGAGAACCGCGCGGAGATCCGCGCTGTGTCGCCGTTGCAAGAGCCACGCATAAATATAATATATTCTATTAAAAATTTGCTTGCTTTTTTTATTTTCCATCCCCCGTATCCACCCGCAATGTCCGTAGACTTATAAATTAATTAAAATATGTTCAACACGAAACTCATCAACGAGACCTCAACGATCATCCTACCCTCGATTAGCGTGAGAAATTCGCTTTGCGACTGAAACATAATTAGCTCAATGATATCGTATTTTCTTTTCTTTCTTTCCCTGTTCTTCTTCTTCTTTTTTCTGTTTCATTAAAGACAGCTGCAGATTTGTCCGAAATTTTCTCCGCGACCGAATCAACCGATTACCTCTTCTAAAGAATATAATCTTTTGTCAATGAATTTTTTCCACTCGATTCGAAAACGTAGGTACACGTGACGCGAGCAGAAGGCGCGCAGCGTTTCCCGCAATCGATCCCTCATAACATTTCAACGTTTTTTTTTTCCCTTTAGCTATGAACACTTTTTACAATTTGAACACTAATTTTGTACGAACACCAAGGGCCTCGAAACGATCGCGTAACCCTTGGCCCCCCAAGACACGCCCCACCCGACGACCCTGCACCCCCGAATACCACTAAACTTTACTGATTGGCAACATGAATTTCTCTTTTTACAACCTTAACTCTAAAGATTAACAACATTTAAAGGCAACGAACGTGAGCGAATGTTGTACGATAAAATTTTCGTAGCAAGCTTCAAGATCAATCGCTAAATTTCAACAATTTCTTTTAGTAGGTATCAGTTTATTACCCTGATATCACGAGCCTTAAGATACCAGTAAGGAACTCGACGCGAACGGGAAACATCGGGGCTTTCTGCACCGCGACCACGCGAACAAAACGCGAATCTCGTCGGCAACCAAAATGCTCTGCAACTGTCTTTCGATCATGCAACAACGCGCGGAGCAACCCTTTATTTCCGCATCCGCGTACGCGCGTACTACCGTTGTCCGTTATTTATTTTCTTTCTTTTGTTTCGCTCGTTTGTAACGATTAATAAAATATTCAACGGAATTATATAGATATATATATATTATGCGATGAATAAAATTTCAAACAAGACAAGCACGTCTTCAACAAACATTAGAAAACAGAAGCGCCCCATTTCAATGAACTCTTGAGCGATTTCTCACGTAAAAGTCGACTAGGGTAAACTAACACTCTTTTTTATTTTGGTCATTTACGGACGAAGAAAACCAGATTTACCTAAAAACGCACTACTGCGGAAGGCCCCCGATTTTAAAAAGCGCCGGGAACCGTCGCGTGTCCCTGGCATCTGATAAAAAGTAATCGTTAACCAAGTGGTCGACAGATATATTCCACGGGATTTTCATCGATTTGGCAAATACACAACTTCTTTTCGTCTGCGCTTAGGCGATCCGAGAGCTTCCCATGCGTGTATCCCTGTTTCCATTGTTTTTTTTTTTGTCACTATACCTCTCCCCCACCGAATTAGATTTTCTCCATCCCCTTCGACGGTCAACAAGCGCGCACATACACACCGCTTCTGCTTCGCCTCTACGAATCGTATATTCTCCTTTGCCCGACATCTAAAATTGAGTTAGTCTTAGCCTCTCAGTGATTATCAAATGTGAGTGTATTACTTTAATTATTATTTTGTTTCATCTTTACTTTAAATCGATATATAAGCTGTTCAGCCGCTGCCTCTTTGCACTTTTATATTTCTATTTATCGTTAACTATATTATACTCAGTTTACCCACCCCATCCCCCGCCTTTTACTACTCGCTTCATGTTTCCGCTTTGGACGGGCTTTCGCGTTAACCCATCATTTTGAACACAACGATTTCACCAAGACCGGACCCCGTGACACTATCCCCGACCTCGAGAACAATTTCATTTTTATCCCCAGGACAGCCCCCCCATTGACCTCGCCACATTCCCTTCTTTTCTTTTTTTGCTTCTTCCCGTAAGAAAACGACATTTTCGCCCGCCGAAAATAATCCGCACACGCGATCGCGTTCCGCGAGCGGATAACTCTTTGGTCCATGAATCTGAACAACAATTTTGAAAATAATTGACCTGAGATCGTATTACGTACGTACTTATTATTGATTTGCGAGTCAGCGGCACGGTCCACACATGATCAGAAACGCTAAAATACCCTTCGTCGTCGTCTCCGTTTTCCCTCTCTCGCTAAATAATGCTTTTTAGTTTTCCCTCTCTACCTCGCTTTCTCTCTCTTTCTCTCGTTCCCTATGTCGTTTCTTTTACGTTTTTTGTTTTATTAGCTACTCTATTATCTTTGCTGCCTGCCTAACTAAAATGATATATCCCTCTATATCTGCCTAAAAGTACGCGTAATTGCGATCGGGAACACGCGATTTCTCGCCTCGCCCCCTTCTCCCTTATCATCTAAAGTTTCCTTTTATATCTTTGCAACGCTAGATATCTCTTGAATAACGAACGAACAACACTGGTCAATCGTGGGCGATCGTGTACACGCTCATCGCTCGAATCATCGCGTGAAATCCTTTCTATCTCTTTGCCACGCCTGTTCTATCTGTCTGCCTCTCTCCCCCATCTGTGTGTGTCTCTCTGTGCTTATCTCTCCACCGTTCACGCATCACCCCCATTGTCTTATTATTAAATCCCACGTATTAAAATAACAACGAAGGTCTCCGTTTACGATAATTAATTAATTCATTCATTAATTAATAGTAGCTGTGATAATATTTATAATTATTATTATATAGCCTCTAGTCGTCTAATGTCTATGCCCAACTAATGAAAAAATTTGTATATAAATCGTTCTCGCGTCCTCTCCCTCGATTCATGCAAGGTCCGTTCATATATCTAACAACGGTCTATGAACGAAGGTTTGTTTTCGACTAGAGAGGATTCGACAAAGTGAAAAGTGCAAAATATAGTAAGCTACGATCATATTTTTAGTGCTGTCTCTCACGACTAAGCCTAGATACCATCACTGTAGCCGTATCCCTTTTGAACAATAAATCATCGATTCATGTTTCGACGTGTGTGTGTGTTTTTCCGTGCGCGATAGAACTCCGACACATATTAAAAGAAACAAGATATATACGTTCTAAGGAACACATCTTTCTCCGGTCGCGAGAAAATCGAGCGTCGCGTCGGTCCCGATCGAGGATCGTGATTATTCGCGACCGCGGTGTTTTATCGTCGGACGCGCGCGATCCGTAACATGCGAGGCAAGAACGAACACTTTTTTAACAGTAACAATTTCTACGACCCTGGATATACACGTCCTCGCCCCGCGTTGGTCGGTTGTTATTTACAGAAACATATGATAAATCGAACGTTCGTCGTGTGATCGGTTATGATTCGAGAAATTTTCGCGTTGCAAGAAATTTCGCATGATTGCCGTATCCGAAAAGGTGTGGTCGTGTCGCGATCGACACCCGATCCGCGGGTGATACCCCGTAGTATAATCAACAGATGAATATATCTATATTATACAATATACAGTACGCACAGTTAAAACTGTTTCATCAAGCGTTAACAAGCGAGCACGTGCACTTTTGTTCAATCGAGTACGGTACAGTACGATACGGCGTTAAGTTACTACTAAAGTGCCTTCAGTCTATCCAATGTCAGTACTATCTTGTATTTGGTGTCGTTAAAACCGTCCCTCTGCAGTCTTTCAAGAATTGCATGTCCCGTTCCATTAATTTCCCCATTAACCATCCTTCGCTCTCCTCGCGTTCCTCTCCCCCTGGCCCTAACCACGGACTCCTTTGCCACCTTACAGCTCCCTATTACAACTACTATATAGCTCCGAATCAGGCTCGACAGCTTGACAACAGCTCAACGGCTCAACAACATGGCGAACGGTCATCGTACATATATATTGCATTTACTCAGTCTACGTGGTTCCCTTATTTATATCGTGTGTCTGTGTATACGTTTATGTTCGTCTTATGTATACGTATAAATGTGTGTGTATGCATGTATGCACGTGTGTGTTTGTGTGTGTATATCCGTGTGTACAGTATATGTCCATTTGTGTGCATGTACTGTCCTTCGTTTCTTATTACTCAATAAAACGTATGCATCTTGAACGAGCTACATGCGACACGTTTGATTCTCTCCGTAATATAACAGTCACAGAATAGCAAATATATTCTTTGTTGATTTGGACTCGCGTTCCCTTTCCGCGATGTACTTCGTATTTAGAATTCTAACTTAACTGATCCCCGTCGTCGCAGAACTACGTTGAGACGATTAAACGAGTACACTGGTTCGGTTCGATCATATATAAACTCTTTGTCTTAATTCTCCATTCTTCTTTATCTTTCATTACTCCTGCCATGGTTCTCTATGTGTCCGCGACTCCTCCGATCCGAGGAGGCACGCGGTAAAGCTCGTTTCATTTGTAACTTAATGCCCGTTGCGTGTCACGCGCGCAATTTCGTTCCTCTAGATAGGGAGCGTTCTGGTCGGCGTCGGTGAACCCGCTCCCGACGAATTCCAGAGAGAACGAGCAGACGTTTGTAAAACGTTTGATTGCCCGCGCCGAAATACGATTCAGGTTCAACCTGTTTAGCTGCTACCTTTTTAATATCATAAATTTATTAAAAATCCGCGCGTATCGTCGCCCGCGAGAAAGAAACTGTTTTGAGCTGCGAATGGCCACGAGGCCGTGATTCAGTTTCCTCAGCGTCGCAGGACAGAACGTCGCAAGCGAATATACATATATATACATGTATATATATATATAACAATTTGTATATGTATAACAATTTCTTTGACCCCCATCGAAAACCGACCCTGTGCCGTAGACTACCGAATGACTCGTCTGTTCGTTCTCCTTACGTTCGTGTTGGTAATCTCGGTTGCTGTTTTACAGCGGCGGGTTCACACCCAGCGAGCCAGCGGACACACGCGCTCGCATCTTATTTGAGCTTCTCGTGGTTCTCGCTTCTTCGTTGCGCAACGTTCCCCGCCTCTTACCAGGGGAAAAAATCGATCAACAATTTAGTTTATCGACGATTGCACGGTCGTTTGTCCTGTGGATTTTCGCTCTTTCTTTCCATCGTCCATCCATCCATCCATCCATCCATCCATCCATCCATCCATCCATTCATCCATCTATCTATCTATTCATCTATCTTTCTTTCTTTCTTTCTATCGTTTCTCTGCTTTGCTTTTTTGCTGTTGTTCTCAAGAGACAGAATAGGGAAGAGCTAGGGAACGTAGCCTGAGAAGAGAAGACGCTGCGGCGGCAACAACGGTCTACCGTTGCTGGCCCATACTACTGCTCCCGCTGCTGCTAAGACTCATATGCGGCTTAAGGCTATGTATGATCTTTACGTGGGCGACCATGTTGTCTTTCCGCGTGAACTCCTTGAAGCAAACCGGACAAGGATAGTACTTGACGTTAGGCTTGTGTGAGGTGACGTAGTGCCGGCAGAAGTTACTGATGTGTGTATAGGTACGATGGCATACGGTACACCGGTATACGTCGCCCTCCTTCACGCAGAAGTCCCGCACCGAGCCCTCCGTTCTCTCGTTCTCGACCTTAAACGATCCTTCGAAGTCGCTCTGACTGATCTCCGACTCACCGGCGACCAGATTAAATATGGCACTGCTCAGATTGTCTTTCGACACCTTCTGTTCCGACTCGGAGTCAGAGTATTGCTGCGAGTCCTCCATGGCCGCGGCCGCGACGGCCGACGACGACGACGTTTTCCCCTGAAGCGACGACGCGCTGTATTCCTTGCGAAAGCATCGCTCGAAATTGATGCGAATGTGAGTCGGTGACTGGGAGCCACCGCCACTCGACGTCTCCTCCGAGTCTGAAACGAAGAAAGCTTTCTCCTTTAAACAGTTCTCGACACCACCTAACTTACTACTTATATAGACCTATGTAAATTTATATGTATCTCTATATATACGTACATACATATAAATATATATATATATATATATAATATAATACGGATATATGCATCCGCATGTATGGCCATACATATCTAGTCATATGGACACATGGATCTAGATATATGGACATATACACACATGCATATATACCTGTATATATAAATGTATACGTATACTCTCTAGTAGACTTAAGTACAGTATGTCAAATACATTATGTATAATTAACAGTAATGTATATTGTGTAAATAATTATTGTATACTGATATTATATATATATAACGTATTTACTAATATTTGTGGGGGGAAGCAAGAGGAAGGGTAGAGCCAGCAAAAAAGAGTCACCGTATTCGAACCGACTGTCCGTCAACTCTGTCTCCCAAAGTTAAAGTGTTTTATGCCGCAATCCGCTTTTTCCGTGTCCCCAGACCCCGTGTATGATCCCGTCGTCATTCCCTCTTCAGATTCTTTCGCTCTCACGCACGCTCTCGCCTACCCGTTGATCGCGGCTTTGCCTCGATCGGGTACGGCTGCCAAGAGGACTGTTACCGGTCTCGCGTCGCCATACCACGAAGAGGGCATTTCAGCGACTCAACGAACCCTCTCTCTTTCTGCCTTTCTTGCAAATGGATCTCTACGCGCACCCATATACAACCCTCCGCCTCTCCTCTCTCGCAGACGCTTCCGCGTTCATACTCTCTCGCACTCTCTCTCCCATTCACCCCTTTCTCTCCACTTACCACGCAACCAGCGTTCTCCACCCTCGCGGCAGACTTACACCGTTTAACTTTCTTTTCACCCCCTCGCCCACCCCTAGACTCTTCTGTCTTTCACGTTCTCTCTCTCTCTCGCTCTCTTCCTTTCGCCCTTTCTCCCTCTATCTCTCCCTCTCTCTCTCTCTCTCTTTCACCCTTTCGCGCTCGCTTTCTCTTTCTTTAATCCTGTCTAACCCCGTTTACCTCGATCCATTCGCGTTTATCTATCGCTACTATATCGAAAGTATGCAAAACGCACATACACACAACCACACGTACACAACACTCAGCCAAAGAGGACGAACGATATGCGACCGTTTTCTTAAAATGGATATATTCACGTGTACACAACACTCCGGGAAAAAGAGTATCCCCCCCTTATATACTTCGATCCGTCCGTACGTCCCGTCAGTCTGAATCGTTACAACATCCATCTTACGTATTTTTTGTATTATTATTATTATTATTAATATACGTATATGATTTCAATGCGTATGTAATATATCAATTTTATTTACTACGGGAAGACGATCCATCGAGATCGAGGACGCTCGGAGAAGAAGCAACGTTCTCTCTTCTTCGATGCAACATGATCACAACACGTTTAAACATATTATGTCCGCTTTTGGCTTTTCTGTACATCAGATTCTTTACTTGTTACTGTTTTTTTTTGTTTCGGTTATATATATATTTCGTTATATCGACTTTCTCTTAGATGAGATATATATATATATGGTATATGTATATATATATTACGTATATATATATATATGTAGATTCTGGCATTTCGAAACGGTTTCAGATTTTTGAGCGGCTGGCCTCCCCTAGTTCCCTCGCTTCCCCCGCGCAAAGGTAATCTCTCAGAGATCGAATGGTGATTCAGATAATCTCAACTCACCTGCGCAAAGAGAACAAAGCAACACGTTTCACGGTCACTACCGAACGATCATCTTCGACATCTTCGAAGCACTTTGTCACGTGCGCGCGCGCGTGTGTGTATACGTGTGTGCGTGCGTTCGTACGTCAGTGGACATTAGATTTCTGAAGTTTCTTTTCATACTTTCGGATTTCTTTTTTTTTTTGAAATTTCATTATATCTTCCTCTCTTATCTATCTATCTCTTTTTTTAACATATTTTCTCTTTCTTTCTTTCTGTCTTATTTTTCTAAATTATCTCTCGAAGGAACGTATGTAATATGGAAACAAAAACAAAAAACGTACGTCGCCCCACTCTCGATAGTTTCTGATATCTCTTTCTCTCTCTCTCGCTCTCTCTCTCTCACTTTCTTTCAGTCTCTCAAAATCGTTCTCTCTCTCTCTTTCTCTCTCTCGCTCTCGCTCTTTTCGTTTCAACGTATATGTTTTTCTTTTTCTCGTCCTATGTGTCTGTTCTATTTTCTTCTACTTGTTTTTTTTTTGCTTGATTTTTATTCTTTTACTTTCCTTTCTTTCTCTCTCGCTCTCGCTCTCTCTCTCGCTCTCGTAGATATCATCAAACACATACATATTTATTTATCGGTGTGTGTAAATATATATATGTATTTATAGTTCTCTATCTCTCTCTCTCTTTGTGTGTTTTTTCTCCGTTTCTGATCCTCTGTCCTGAATTACTTGAAATCTAGGCAACGAGAAGAACGGAAGAGAAGCCGGTAGCGATAACCTGCTGACGTTCGTTGTCCGTGAAACAGTGGATTTACGCGCGCACTTCTTCATGAAAACGATTAATCGTCGTCTATCCACAGAAACTGCATCGCGGTCCGTGGTCACCATATGGTTCGGGAAACACACACACATATATACATACGTGTGCATATATACATATATAAATATATATGTATATGTATGTAAAAAAAAGTATACAGCAATGTATCACAAAAGTTGCATGTGTATACAATATAATATATATATATATATTACAGCTGAACAACTTTTTCCTTAACACAACGAACGAACGTGAGAAAAAAAAAGAAGTTAACCAGCGTTTAAATAAAAATCAGAAAAAAAGTAAGCACCGCTAAAAGCTGGCTCCACCCCCTCCTTTTACCAAGTGGCCAATGGCAGCGAAGCGTTTCTCATTCGTGCGGGGGATGAATATGATAAATATATGTTATATATATAAATATATTTATATATACTTGTATGCATATGTATATATACGTATATTTATACATGTATATCTGTGGAAATGTTCTGCGTGTATAAATGTATGCAAGTGTTTTGTGTAATATGTCGGTGTGAATGGATGTAAGGATGCGTGTGTATTTTGTACAGATATATAAAAATAGGATAATCTCCAGAAGGATTAAGTAAAAAAGATGGCAGTAAATAGAAAATGTATATATATGGTATATATGCATATACATATATATATATATATATATATATATGTATTCATAAATATATAAAGACGTATAGGTGGAACAAGATAATAAGCGTAAGAAGAAAAGGAACGAGGCGCTGCGCATTGGCCGAGCATATATTACATGGGTATGTATATATATGTATATATATACGTATATATAAATACATATGTGCTTTTATATATATAGATTTCTCTTTATCTTTTCCGTAAACAAGAATATCGGTGGGTGGTTAGGTAAGATCTTTGGAGGCTACAGCATTCAAAGGGAATATATATCTTTGTGTGTTTGTTTGGCACGTTTTTTAGTTCCGCTCGAACGTCTCGTCGTTTTTCGTAGGAGCGGTAAACGTTATTAAGATGGGTTCAACGAGACGACGGCTTCCTTTCTCTCTCGTACACGCTCGATTTTCTTTCGTGTATATATGTATATTCTATATATATATTTATGTAATATATATGAATATCTGTATATGTATACATATTTTTTTTTGTTCTGGTTTCGATTATTACACGATTACAGCATTATTACACGTTTTGTTACTTTACTTTTATACATATATAGTGTAGTATTTTTTGTTTACTTTTACTGTTTTTTTTTTTTTTGTTATATATATATTTTTTTCGACTTTCGAGCTGTCACAGGTCAACACGCGTGACGCAAAGTAGGTCTCGTGCATGGTTCTCGAAAACCCGTATGAAAACACGGTGCGCATCGTGTTTCCGATACGTTTCGCTACACGGCTCTAGGGGCCGTGCCGAAAGATTCGTTTCGGGTTGCACAGAAAAAAGGAAACGGTTCTTTAGAGACCGATTTTTTTAGAAACCCGTGACACGTAATGAACGTCCTGGGAGCCTATTCACCTGCTCCAAACGCAAATCACACATATACATGGACAATAGATATATATTGTATTTTTTTGCTGTTTTTTTTTTGTTACACTCTCTGCGAAATTTGTTGACCTTAATTTCATGTAAGGATGCTAGCTCAGGCGTCGTCCGCGAGTTAACATCTTAACAAATCGCGCTCGTCAACAAATTCATCGACTCGAGTTCGAATATATATGTGTATGTATATATATATATTTTTTTCCCTATATTCTTTTTACTTTTTTTTTTTTTTTTGGTTTTTGCATCGAGTTTACTTGAGTCTAAGGTCAAAAAATAGCCTCCCCGGAAACATATGTTGCCGCGATACTGCGTTCGTGAACATTCGTTTAGCAGTCGCGCAACGCCGAACACGGTAAAATTAACAGACGACAATTTCTGAAAAATTAAATTCATTAGCACATCGTAACAAAGCAGTTTCAATTGATTTTTTCTATATCGACCTCATTAATTATAATGCTCGAAGTTTCGTTAGAGAATCGTGAATGGAGCAAGTGATACAGATCGCTTGTTAATGCAACGAAACAACGGCTCAGGAGGACTTGTAAACTGAGTTGCAGCTACCACCGTCGATCGACCTCGACGAATCGTACGAAAATACAACAATACTATCGGCAATTCAAACAGCGCCGGTATAATTTCATTTCGAAATATATAGGAGAAAAGTCGATCATGTAAAAATAGATTTCTTAAGTTAGTCTCTCTTATGCTATTCAACTATTCCATGCTATGTAGCAGACTGTTCTTAATTCGCGTCCAAATGGTAACGTAATCATTGTACAATCACATGTTTAATTCAAACCTTTGCGTACAGTTAGACCAGAAAGTATATGACAGTGAATTAAATACGAAAGTCGATCGGTTCAACAATTTTTCACGGAATACGTGTAACGATATTTCGCATTAACATCTCTTGTACATCACCACGTGGCCCTTAATTTATTCGACTGATACACATTAGTTGGAAGAGGGCTGCTGCCACGTTCCATGCTAATGGTATGTAAAGTAGATTAAACAACTTAATGCATATTTCACATAAAGGTGTGCACAGCTTCTCCCCGTTTATTGCTGTCACATTTCTAATGCATATCAACTTTCAAGAGTTAACATTCAATTAGCATGTAACCGGTGTACAGTAATTTAAATAATGGATATCCATTAAGTTTTAAATAACTGTTCCACAGTGTCACGAGCCAACAGGAATTGTTGGCTTTTATCTAAAAATATAACAAAATTGTTGAACCCTCTCGGAACCTCTACATATTTAGCACATCGTCAGATACCACGATTACCACCTAACCACGCAAAAATTTGACTTGGGCATCTAACACGATTGACTTGCTACCGTTCTAAAAAAGACAAAAAAAGAAAGTGAAAGAAAAACTCCAAGAACAGTTTACAGCTGAGTCCATGTTAGTCCATGTGTGAACTTGCAAGAATGTATCGCGTCGTTCTTTACCGACGAGAATGAGACGTTAAACTTGCTCGAGCTAATATAGATCAGAGAAAGAACGCGTTAGAGACAATGATTATTGAATTGCGGTGCAAACCGTCGATTTAGTAAAGCTGACTGAAATGGTGTCTCTTACCTTGCTTGAAACCTTCGCTCCCTTGTCTACTGTGCGGCCGCGCGAACGTCTCGTCAGAGGCTGAAGTACAAATCGAACCGGTTAAATGCGCCGATCGCCGATTGAACTTTCGAGCAATCGTTAAGCAAAAGAACGAGCGAAAAAAAGAATAGAGGAAGAAAGAGAGAGATAGAGAGAGATAGATAGAGAGATAGAGATAGAGACAGAGAAAGAGAAAGAAAAGAGAGAGAGAGAAATGAAAGAAAGAAAAAGCAAGGAGGCTGGTTACCTTGGGCAGAGGTGCTAGGCGTTGGTTCAGGTTCCCGTTTGACGCGAGGTGTCAGCGATTCCGGCGTGTCGGTACCGTTCTCCGTAGGCTCGTCCTTTCTCGACGACGACAAAGAGGATGCCAGGCTGGTCGCCGCGGATCCCGAGTTCCCGACGTTGTTGCTGCTGACGTTGTTGTTGGCCGCCGACGCGCTCCCAGCGTTCCCGCTCCTCCCGGTGTTACTACTACCCTCGCCGCTCTGAAAGTCGATACTCATCTTCATTTCCATCATCTCCGGCGAGCCCTGCACGAGATCGGCGCCCGAGCATGATTGCATCTCTTGACCGGAGATCTCGCCGATCGGTGTGTCCGACGAGCCGCTCAGCTTCCTCGGTCTGCCCCTTTTCCTCTTCGGCGCGGACAACGCCGAGCCGAGGAGAGGATGGCTAGACATGTGGTGCATCCTCTTTTGCGAGACGTGGTGGTGAGGCCCGATTTGGTTTATTCTATGTAGACTCGGCGGTGGTGGAGGTACCGTGTTTTGATTTCCAAGCAACGACGAGGTAATGCTAGGCAAGTCGCACTTGTCCTCGTTTACCTCGGTCAGGCCCTTTATCCTAAGGGACTCAGCGACTCTCAGGAAGGCGGTTAGCCTGTCCTGGTCGACGCTCACCTCCCCGCGGTACATGAAATCCAAAAGGCTGCGCATGTCCACGTACGGGACATCCTTGAGAATGACTATCGGGTGCTTGTCGGGGTGGCCGACGAAAAGGGCCTGCAACACGTACAAGAACAACACGTTCAGTGGCCGCATATATTCGCGGATACTAATTGTCTCGACCGCGTTACGTATGCTTCGTCCGGAACAATAATGTATTTCTGTATTAAATGAAATTATGGTAAGCATATAAAATTCTATACATTCTACAATGTGTACTTGAAATGCTTACAGCGACTCGTATTAATATTCGGACACCTTCTAAAATAGAATAACTCTTTCCAGAGTGGATCAAATGACTTGCACTTCTTTCGGATGTCGGAGAGACTAATTTATTAGGCAATATTTATTTTTTCATAAACTGCAAATGTTTGAAATGAAAAAAAAAAATAAGAAACTCGCGTTTTGCAGTGAAACTTGGAAACGGGTAATTTTTACATCTTGACTGTGCGTTAACCAATTCCAGTGAATCTTTTTTTAAATTTCCGCTTCGGGTTTAAATGAAAGGAAGTTAAAAAACAAGCGATTTTTAATAATTTGCTGTTTCAAGTAATAGTAAAATCAGAAGTATTTTAGTAGTTGTGCCGTAACTAGCTCTTTCAATATTAAAAAAAAATTCAAGTTATTTAGTTTGGTTTTTAAAAAGCTGTTGAGTGTCAAAGGGTGTTCACATACTTTATGCCGGGGTGTATAGGGCTTCATTTGTTCTTGTTCTAGCGTCGAGAGTACATACATCGGTACGCAGTGTAGGAGGATCTTACCTGAAAGTAGGGGCTACACGCCGACAGCACCATTTTGTGTGCCCTGAGTAGCTGACCCTCAACGGCCAGCGTAACGTCGACGAACGACTCGTCATGGAGTAGTTGGTCGAAAACGGAGAGTAGGTTACTTTGATGATTATTCCAGCGCAGACAAAACCTCTGCGACGCCATCGCTTCGCTTCTCAGATCCGCCAAGTTACCGTTAATGTCCGCTAACATCAGATCTAGTGTCGATCTTTTTATTGGTATTGCTGCCGCCGCCTCGTCGTCGCTTCGTTTCGACTTCTTCGACGAAGCCGCTTGCTCTTGCTCGTGCTCCTGCTCTGTCTCGTGCTCTCTTCTTCATCGGCCACAGCTTATCATATCCTTCCCTCTCGTGATCTACACGGCAAAACAGCAACAAGACAATGGTAAATGCGGGGATCCCGGGAAACCGTGCGCGGTTAACCTTTGGATGGCGGACATGCTTGAACATTTATAGCAGCGGCGGCTACATCCATTTAAATCTGTACGGTTAACTTTCATTTGTATATTACTAAAACGTCTTTGGGATTAAAGTTAATCCTTTCATTAGTTTCAATATCAACAGTTAACAATTAAATGTAACCGCCGCATAATAATCAGATGAAATGTTTGTTACTCTGAATTCAAATGGACCCGGCGCCCGTCATCCGAGGGTTAATCGACGAACTTATCTCTAAGCCGGCGTATCCGATCAATCGCAATTATAAATTATAAACAAAAGAATCAATTGCCCCCGATGAGAGAACCGCCGCGAAGGAGGTTCCCGTCCAATCGAGCCTCCGAACGCGACAAATGCCAGGAGCAGGCCGGAGTGGGGCTCTTACAAAAACGCTATTTTCGGAGTCATGTTTATGCAACACACGGTCCCACGATTTAGGAACCTCGCGTACATCCCGTCTCTTAATTTTGGCATTTAAAAAAAAAAAAGAAGGAAGGAAAGACGGTCTAGGCGGCCATTAATTCCGAGTGGCTGTTGCATAAGCGATCCGCGGGTATCGTCGTTCCGTCCGTCTGTTTCGGGGCCCCCGTTCGCGCAACACTCGTCGCCGCTACATTCGAAATCGTATCGCCTGGATCCTGGAGCCCTCTAAACCGTTCCACGCGTATACACGCTAACGACTGCATACATAATCCATATAAGCTCGCGAGACGATACGCACGAGGTATGAGCGTGGGCGTACGACCCTGGAGGACGTAGGTTGGGCGAATAGGCGACTCGCTCGGTTCGTGCCTTTTATGTAATTCTCTCCTCACCCCTTCACCGGGCCAATCACGGTCACGTACGCAACGTTTGTTCCACCAAGACCCGCCGGAGAGACGCGCGTGTAGTCGGGGACGACTTTCCTCGGGCCGGCCAAAGGGCGGAATTGGTTAGCGACGAGGGAAAAGGCTTGGGAACAGCTCCGGACAGGTAGGTCGGCCATCATCGTCCCACGACAAAAGAGATGGCCCGCGTTCAAACCAAACAGGATCGCCTCTCTCACTCTCTCTCTCTCTCATTCTCTCTTTCACTCAGATGTTCCACACGAAATCTCGAGACGCGAAATAGAACCTTTTCCCGCAGCGAAGCGGTCAGAGAAAAAAGAGAAGCAGGAAGCGAGCCGGCATCCGTACAGATGATACATCCCGCAAGTGGAAAAGAGATAGAGATAGAGACAGAGGGAGAGAGAGAGAGAGAGAGAGAGAGAGGGTCCTGGCCTCCGCCTCCTCAATCCTCGCGACTATACAAACGTGGAGAAGAGGTCGGCGGGTCGGCCGGGAGAATCAATAGCATTTTCTACGCATTCGGATCGATACCGGGTTCTCCGGTCGGTTTCGCGCGCAAATCTCGATACACGTATAGACACGGACGCGGAGGACGGGTGGCTCCGCGATGCTGCGATGCCTCCGTGGATCGCGCGCGGCCACCCACGAACCTGCACGCGTATATCGTTCGTATATTCGATATAAATGCAGGATGGCTGTTGCTCGACCTTGCTCGACCTTGTTAGTAGCCTGAGTGAATGGTTTTCACGGTGAATGGCACGTCATCGTGATGCGGTACACCGTGTGCATTAACGGGCGAGAGCGAGCGGCCGAGCAGGAGGCGAACGGGCAAGCGAGCGAATGAGCGAGCAGGCGAGACCGCCGCGCCGCTCGTTCTTCTCGGTCGCGATCGGGGATTTCTGAAATGTCGTGCCGCGAGTTTCGATCGTCGCTTCCTTCTTTCGACATCGGCCGCGCCGAGCGCGCAACCTCCGGCGTTCCTGATAAATGGATTACGTAACAAAATCGTGCAAACTCTCCCCGGTCCAGTCGGCTCGATTAAATCGACTGTGCAAAACTGGAGCCGGCACGAGAGGAGAGGAGAGCGTGGCGTGCCGCGGCGTGGCGCGCGCGCGACCGACAGTGCCGCGAAGCAGATGATGCCTATCGATCCGGGAGAACGTTTACAGTGTCCTCTCCGGCTGGTGTCCGTGTAAAAAAGTCGTCTCGCGTAATCGAGAGACGCGACGCACACAGAAGAGCGGTCGCGCGCGAACGCCGCGCCGCCGTGATCTAAAAGGACGCTGTAAATCGCTGCACATCCTCCCCCTATATTCCCGCCGCGGTCATTGAAAAACAAAATCTGACCTCCGCCGTGCCGAGGAAGCTCGGACGGCAAAGTGTTCGCGAGCGTCAGAGGAAACGCAGGAAAAATCGCGAGAACCTAAAGAAAATATCGAGGAAAGATCGGGGAAGTGAAAAGGAAAAAAATGTCTGACGAGCGTTCTGTTTACTTTGCCGATATCGGTTTGACGTGGTTACGTCAGGGAACCGTGTTGAATCAACTGGAATTTTTCTCCTTGCGCTAGCGTTATTATCTACATATGTAGCCGGCGACACGTCTGGTTCGCGCGGACGCTTCTCTCCGCTTCCTCTTTCTCCGTTTCCCCGTTCTCTCGTCGTTCCTTTTTCGCGATCGGTATCTCTCCGTGTTCGCCGAGAAGAAGGGAGTGTTACCAAACGTACACCCAATGAACCGTGCAGGAAAGTTGGCAAAGGAAACGCGAGCCACTGGTCGGACACGAGGACGGACCGTGATAATGTGCACACGGCGAACCCGCAGGAATCGCTCCTGCGGGATGCCCAGGCTGCGCACAATGCTTCGATCGATGATAATTATCTGGACGGTGTTCGCGGCGCTAAATTTTCCAGTGTCCACGATACCGATGGGAATTCTAAAAAAGGCAAGACAAAGGATCGTTCAACCGCTTACGAGACGTTTGATGCTGCAAGAAACGTTTGCAGCTCGCTCTCGTTGTTGTTCGAAGGAAAATTTTTACGGAAATTTCAGGCATCGCCGAACGATTTTAGAGGAGAACTGGCCGAAGGAAACTGCGCAACAGCGGTCCGCCGGGAATTATTCGGAGCACTGTGTACACAATTGCGTTCCTTGAAAGGTGCACGTTATAACCAGCATCGAGCCACCTCTTAGGCATATTTGTTTAGTCGCACACACCACCGACTGCGACGCCGTGTTCGACCAGTTTTCGACCGAACGGGAAAAAAACGCTCGACGCCCGTAGCGACGCGAGCCATGAAATAAGAGCCGTTTTCTGGCGTCGAACGCGAAACGTCACCGCCGGCTCGGATACCATTCAGGTTATCAATAGAACCCTCGTAACGAATCCGCGAGACGGACTTCCTTTACGTTCCCCTATTTGCAAGCGAGAAACTTCGTATTCGCGGAAACGACGAACACCTGAACGTAACAATTTCCTTATCTACCTTTTTCTGGCTACTTAAAAGATTCGAGAGACATTCGAACCCGCGTGAGAGTTGATACGACGCGTACGACGTCATTTGTATTAATTGTGATAATTCCTGCCGATGATAGCTAGCGGTTCGGGGCCTTAGTGGCACGCATTATAGAGTCCACGGCTCCGAAAATAAACGGTCCTCGTCGGTGTGATTAACAGGCCGCTTCAGCTGTGTTTGACTAAACAATTTTCGAGGACTCGCCGCATTAACGACGGTATAGGGGCCGGTGTGATTAGGGGTCGAATTAGTCACTAGGATCCGGTATCGTCCGGTCTCGTTAACCCTCGGTTGACGGGCGTCGGGTTCGTTTACAGTTACAAAGATTCCATCTAAATCTTAATTTTATGACAGCCATTTCTAATTAACAACTATTAATACCGAGTCTAGTGAAAGTATGAACATTGATCGCGAGAAAATGCGTTTAAAGATCTCAAGTCATGGATGCCACAGCTACACAAAAATGTTCGTCGACCAAGGATTAAGAATGCTTTCGGAGGCGAGGCGGTGCACCGTTGCGGATTGACGAATCGTTTCGCTCTAATAACGGGAAATTCGGTGAAGAACCACGAAAGCGAATCGATGGGGATCTAACGGCCGTGCGATCCGTTCGATCACGCGTGCGACCGCGAGAGAGCCGACCGATGGAACTCGATTAAACGATATTTACGACTTCTCCTCCCATCGAACAGAGTTATACGGGCTGTAACGAGCAGATACCGAGACTCCGTGAAAACTGTTTTAATTGAATAGATAACGATATTCGGTTAACGATTCGGAAACAAACGGAACGGCGAGCGATAAACGCGGGCAACAGCAGTACTGCGAGAGAGCCGACTTCGGTTCCCCGATGTACCGCTCGTACGAACTTCGTCCCGTTACATTCCCTTAACCATCACGGTCACCACCATTACCATCGGCATCATCGCCACCGAGGCTCTTCTCTGTCCGACATTATCATCGTCGCCGTCGTAACCGACCCCATTGTTCGTAGGTTACCACTCAGCTATGTACAGACCAGCTCAACAGTCGTGTAATTGTTTTAAAAAAAAAAAAACGTTCGACACGTCTTTTCCATTTTATAATCAATTCGAAGGCTTCGATGTTTCATGGGTTTTTTAACGAACTACTCTATTTAGAAATCAAGGATCGTAGCTGAAAAATTGTTTAAGAGGGAATAGTGGATGGTAAACCACAGTGTACGTGGACGGGAAGATCGGTGGATTGATTCTTTTTTCACATCCGCCACAATTACGTCCGCTGCGATTATTAAAATGCTATCCAATGATTATGTTTTGACGCTGTTGCGTAAATAGATTTGCACCGAATGTAATAATTAGACTGCGGATCTTTGTGTAAAAAGGGAATTCCCCAGGGACGGTTACAAGCGACAGGAATTAAATAAAATTAAATCGCTTCTGTGAATTATTTTGATTGTTTGAAAAGAGTGTAATAATATTAGTACCTTTTTACGTCTACACAATTTTACGTTAGCTAGTCATTTTCGACATGAAGGCATAAAATCCGTAGTCTATTAATAATAATGATATGTATATTTAAACTTGGACGAGTATGTTACGTCTAATGTGCAAGACGACTGACGTGCAAGATGTAGTAAGAATGATGCATACTATATCAAAGTTGCAAGACGAATGAATCTCATTAGATTTCATTCGCGTGATTATGCTTTATATAATATGTTACACTCCGACTAAATTGTAGAGGATAATTGATGTTCTTGTTATTGACACTGGATTATATTCGCCTACAGGTGGGATAAATTTATAAATGCAAAGAACGATTAATAAACGTCTCTGAAGAAAAAAATTTTACGATGTCTGCATAAGTCCGCAAAGTAATCACGAAGCCAGAGTACGAGTATTAGCAATGTTCACTAATATTCTCGGTATCTGTCTGTTCCTTATAACGACGATCTTAAGGCTTATTCGTCATTTGCACAAAACCGCAAACGAAGCAGATAAACACGCTTCCTCGAGTAGGAGAGTCTACAATTTTGCAAGGAAAATTGAATACAAGTAGGCAAATTGAATTTCAAGTATAAACATGTTTTGAGATTGGTCGCGCAAACACGAGTTCGTTTGCGGTCGCATTATTTGTGGCCCCAAGTGTCACACCGCTGCATTAATTTTGTCTATCGCAAAGAGGACTCCGTGCGGCTGTCAATAAAGTTCAAACTGGCACCAAGCAGTTCTAATTAGTCCAATATTAGTCGTACAAACCCGGCGACTGTTTTTCCATCTACTTCGGACACTTAAATTTTCTAATCATTTGCGACGACCGCAAAAAAACATTGATAAACAGATTGCAGTCCTTTGTGTGTTCGTAGAACAATAATTTCTACCACAAAGAATCTTTTAATATTCATTTAAACTCCAAACACAAATATTGCTATTTAACTGTCTAGTTTCAAACGTGTCCAGAAGGACCATCTTATAAACACATCGAAAGTATTGTTAAATAAAATTACAAAAATTAAGCACATTCAATTACTTTTACTGATAGAAATTACTGAACACTTATAATTCGGTCACTCGAATTTTCGTGATACTACTCCATGCTTCGCTTTATCTAAGATTACAGTTAAGGGGGAGACCGAGTGGCAGCCGACCTTCTGCTAGCCAATAGCCTTCGGAGCCCAGTTATCGAGAGCTAGTTTTATTGCACGATAAAACAAGAGAAAAGTAGTGTTAAGGTGCTAGCGCCAATCAAGCCCCAAATTAATGCCTCCTTGGTCCGAATCGCCCTGCACGTCGATCGCGTTTGCAAGGCGACCTGAGGATACGGACGAAAACGCGGCGATGTAGGCTCGCGTGTACACATCTAACGCGGCTGACCCCGAAAACAACGAGGTTTCTCCGATGAATAGAGAATGATCTCGGAGCTGACGATGATCAACGAGCAGAAAGAATCGCGTCGTCGAATAGAAAGAACCGACTCTTGTGTGCCACGGGGCACGGGTCACTTCGTTGCGCGTGCTCGATCGCAGTTTGTGTTGTAAACACAACGAGATATGGGCCATCGGCGATGACACCGAGATGTGCTGCACATTGGGCGATTTACCCGCTCGACACTCTCCTACGTACGGGGTGTCGCATTAGACGCGACACTACCTGAGCCGAGCAACGTTCTCACCGAGACGCGTGCACGCCTGTTGAAACAATCAAACCTGAACAGTTTGGAGGTTTCGGAACATCTGTGCAGATGTCTCGGGAAGAGTACTGCTTCCGGTTAATTATCACTCCTGGCTTTTGAAGATGAGCACAATTTGGACCAGCACTTACCCAAAACTATCCGCGTGCAAAGTAAAGAAACGCATGATTTCAAAAACGAATAATTTTGCAAACATAGAACGAATTTATCTCGATCATTTCTGGTAACTTCAGCCATCTCGTTTCATTTACTCATGCAACAATGTTACGCGAACTAGGATTTTTCGTAACTCATCGCGATGTTGCGCCGTTTGCCCATTTCCAAAGAATTTGTAATTCAAAGGCCGGTAAATATCAAAGTCATTACAGATATAATTTTGAAATATATGTGCTGGTCTAGATTACGGTTCATGTTTATTTAACTATCGTAAAAGATAGCCAACAAAGAGTAATGTCTAACATTTCAGAATTTGCTAAAGTGTTCGATGGTAGGAAACAGTTTAGGAAATACTGGTTTAGACAGTCGATTAGAGCCGTCGAGGCAAATACATATTGATTTCGATACGGTCAGACTTCGATGACTTGCTACAGTTCCACGTGCAACAATGTACTCGCCCGGTGCATCTGTGACGCGTTCGTTAGCAACGTCGCATCTGTGACACACCGATTACTCATAGATCGCAGTCCACGTATATGACCATCATAAATTCTGAATTTCAAGCGAAGGATCGACCGGGGAACAAGGGTTGTCTCTCGCATACATTGCTTCCTTTACACGTATCTACAATGTATGATGTTTTTCAACTTTGAATTTATCCCTCAAAATAACTAAAGCAATCACAATACACGAAACAGTTTTCAGAGCTGATGGAGAGCAGACTTTTCAAGCGATCACCGAGAGGAGCGTCGCAACAAAAATTTCTAGTTCTCGACGAAGAATCGAACAGGAAAAGCAAGCATTGTGCTTCGTATACGCTGCTTCTTTTATATCTACAACCTATGATATTTTCAAACTTAAAATAAATAAATAATTCTCAATATATCAAACAGTTTGCAACGGTGATGGAGAGCAGGACTTTTCGAGCGGCCGTCAAGAGAAAACGTCACAATAAAATTCCGAGGGATTCGCGAAACAGCGGTATTTGAAATATCGAAAAATTGAACGTGTCCACTGGCGAAAACACGGCGAAGCCGTGCGGCGAACGATATTGCTGGGCCGTGCTAGATTAATAAAAATCTACACGGTTTGCAACAAAAGCCCGATATGGAGTGCACCTCGACCCACGTCCGCAAATGGTAAAATACAACGCGGCCGCCTCTCGCACGTCATCCCAGCCTGATGTTCTCGCGAACTGTCGGCTCCCGGGCACGCTGGGAAACCGCGGGTTCTACGTAGCAGAGAGCCCCGATACAGTTCCTCGGATCTCATAATCATCTGGGTTTTCGTCGGTGCTTGCGGTGCTTGATTGCGGAACACCTTGTATAAGAGAGTACATACGGCTGATACGCCTGTTGCTCACGCACGTGCGTGCCCGGTCTCCGTATGCGTGGCACGCACACGCGTGCGCTAAATTCTCGTCGTGACGCACACGTCCTTAAAGCGAGGATATGTGTGCGTTCGTACGTGCGTCTACGCGACTCGCTCCTCTCATGGCCACACATTGCGTAATCAGCACCAGCGGCAGAGTCACGCCGAGGTACAAAACGAACGACAAAGCGCGGCAAATACCGCTGCGTTTCGAGAGCCTGAAATCCTCGCTCGTCCTCCTCCCTCTGCCGGTTCGTTTCTTGGACTCCCTCTCTTTTCGACTCGCTCTCATTCTCTCTCTCCCTCTCTCTTTCTCTCCGTCTGTCTGCCTCTCAGTCTATCATTCTCTCTCTATCGCGTTTTGTTTCTCTCCTTGTTCTCCTCCTTCGCCTCCCGCCTCTCTCATCTTCCTACCTCCACCACCTCCTCCTCCTACCTTTTACTGTTTCAACGCTTCCGCGTATAGAGGATACGGGTACGTACCTCGCATGCACGGCTATCTAAAGGTGCCTAGGTATACTCTCCGGGATCCATTAATAGCGCCCCTCAACACGCTAGTTTTTTATCCTAGGATTATTCTTGCCGCGGCCGCAGAGCCGAGAGATACGTATCGACAGAGAAACGTTCCGCTGAGTCATCGCTCAAGGATGTACGTGTCGCTCGACAAAATCGTTTCTGCAGGAATTCTGCGGAGCCTGTCACGGTGCACCGGCGTGACACGCCGCGACAGATATTTTTCCGTTTTTCTGCGAGCACCGGCGCGCGATAATCGCGTCACGCGACCGATCCCCGCGAGCGACGCGGTCGCGGGGACACGTTCGGAAATTTTCGACCGTGTTTCCGGAGGGAGGGAGCGTCTGCCGTAGGGTGTAGGCCCTACTCCCAGAAGGGAGAAGCAGGCCGGAGGGATTAAGCGTTGCGCGACTCGGGGCTCTCAGGAGAGGGTAAAACGGGACGAAGGAGAAAAATGAAGCGGCGAGGAGGAGGCGGTTAGAGAACGTCCGCGGGCATCGGGCAGTCTAGAATAAGGGTTGCTTAATCGATCGACCGAATTTTAACGGTGGATCGAGGTCGAAAGCAACGGAGTGTGCAACGAACCAGCGAGCCAGGCAGCTTTAAACGGATAAAAGGATAGATTTAGCCTAGAGAGAGAGAGAGAGAGAGAGAGAGAGAGAGAGAGAGAGAGAAGAGTAGGAGGAAAAAAAGGGAAATCCAATACCGAGGACTCGGTGTTCGAGTTGCACAGAATCCGATGATGCCAATGATCAGTAGAAAAAGTGTCCTCTCTGTATCTATCTGTTGCCACGGTGTTGTGCACACACACACATAGCGACGCATACACGCACATACATCGGTGGTATTGATGGCACGGAATAGGAGGAAGACCGAGAAAGAATGGAGGAAGATAGGTTGGGTTCACGATAATCAATATCGGCGCTGCCCACGAAATGAACGCTCTCTCCGTTTGGGTGAACCGAACCGACCCGCTCGAAACACCGGGATTTGGGGTAGCCTCCGCGCTAGACGGCTCTCTGGGGCCATCGGGGTCTCTGTTCCCCGGTGTGGTAGTGATATAATTCGGGAGTGTTTCAAATCGAGTGAGCCGAGGCGGCGTGCTCGGATATCTGTCCCTTGTCGCACCTCCTCCCACTGGGGGAGTGCCAGGATGTGCTTGGAACGATGAACGCGCTCTCGCAGTTCACACATTCCCGGGGTTGCCGGGCGTGTGTGCGAGAGCCGTGCATGAGCCACGCGTACACGCGCCCGATACTCTCTGTCGGCATCGAGCACAGGTACGGCTCATTCCGTTAGGTGTAGTGGAAGGCACCAGGTACGAGAAGTTAACGGAGAATTTTGCGGCAAAGGGGAAGAGGGATTGGCTACCGAGGAGCGTGTCCCACATTTTAGAGCCTTCGTGGAGAAATACTCGCAGCATTTCTGATTCGTTCGCTCGACGACGGAACAGCGGCCGCCGACGCCGCACATCGGTGGATATAACACGGGTTTTCGGTTTGTTCCCCGGGCTGAATGGAAAGTCACGCTCTGGCATTGTGTAGAGACCAACCCGACTCGAAATTCGTGATTATGCGGCTAATGAATAAATGCGGGCTTATTAACGGCCGCGAGGAATCTCGAACGTTTCGAGAATACTTCGGGGCAGGGCCTTTCGAAATTTATAATTAACCCTTCATTATCCCCCGATTAGTATTTCAGATGTTCCGATAGATACGCCCGCGTATTGTTCGCTGCGGGTCGTAACGAACTTCCGATGATCGGTGGTTTATTAAATAGTCATTAGTAACTCGAATAATTGCTTAAATAATTAATTAAAAAGTTACACCGCGGTAAATGAGCTGAGAAAAGAAACCAAACCTCGAGACAATGCGCGATAATTGCATGGTATCGATGAGAGCTACTCGAAAAAAAAGAATGAAAATAATTTCGATCGCAAAACTATGTTCAAACAGGAACATACGCGAGAGAGTCGTCCATCAGATAATTTTCCTAATGAGATTACCGGGTGTCTCGCATTTCGAGTGGTCGGTAAATATCAACAATCCTAAAAGAATATATCGTGCACCGTCGCAGGATTCCGAGACGTTGAATCTCAGCTCTGAAGAGCTCGCTCTTTTGCCCCTCTCAGACATGTGACCACCACCAACACGATCCTACGTGCACACAGACGCGTCTGAGGCTCTCTCTCTGCACTCACGCATGCACTCACAGACAGGTCGGCCATCTTTCTTTCTGTTAGCCTACACCCTACCCCTCCCTCCTACACCTCCTCAACCTCGTACCTACCCCTCTCTGACGCTCCTCGCCCTCACGACCACCACCCTTCCGCCGACGACGGCCGACCTCGCTGCGCGCATTGGCGCCCACCCTACATTTTTTCACAGTCGAACATTCTCGATTCTCAAAACTTTCCGAACCGGATACATCATCGTCACCCGCGCGCGTTTCGAAGGTCCTATCGCGAGCTCTCTTTGCAAACAAAAAGAAACACAATCGGCATCGACGCAAAATTACCGGACGTTTTACGACAGGAAAAATAAAAATTTACGATCGGCGAAGGGGGTATAACGCTCGACCGTTTAGAACAACCGAGACCCAGTTGGAAACACGGACTCGGAACTCAAGATTCCTTCAAACGCCGACCAGCTTGTTATGATCGTATTTGCCGCTCTCGGCATTATTTTGTTCAAATAAGTATGAACGAGGTGCATGCGTGCGGCCGGGTGCGCGCGCGCGTACACGCCAGCGACACAGACGATTTTTTTCGTGCAGCAAAAGCAGTCGATCCGGCTCGGTACTGCGTGGCTTTTCAGCGATTTCCTACGCAACGTTCCGTTCCCATAGACCGATTAAATCTATGCACCGTTGCCGACCCTCCGTTAAACACGAACGCCCCACGATGCGCATTGCTGCAATGATCACCCCTCTGTTTTCAGCAAATTTTTTCCCCCCTCGGTTCTTCTGCAAACATTTACTCGATTCCGAAGGTTGCACGCGTCGGCGTTCGCGAAACGCTCTTTTTAATTCCATTCGCATCGATTCCAAATCAAATTCACGAAAACTAATTCAATCGTAACACGCGTCGAATCCTTGTAACGAATCGCGCTATATGAGAGCCCCGGCGAATTAATAATTTATTTTGCTTTTCTCTTTCATCGTTTCAATAAGGCCATCTAAAAATAGATAACATTGTTCAATTCAGAGCTTGCGTGTATCGCCGCGGTTCCTAATAACCGTGAGAAATGGAAAATCGCCTGAATCGATCGTCGCCGGCGCGTTTAAAGGATTGACTAATAATTTGCTCGTAACTCGTTATTCAATACGACCTCAGTTTTTCAAGCCAGCAGCCAGCAGGAGAAACGTGGCAACCTCGGTTGACGTGCACTGTCGTGCAAACGTATTACGTGCCTCCGCGATACTAGACGCAGGTGTAACTAGGGCGCGAAGCTGAAACACCCATTTCGCGATATAGTTGCACAGTGTTATGAAAACAGGTGTAGGTTAACACCGATTATTGTTTTCGACGTACCGCTTCCGACGGTGCCCGCGGGTCCCGGTGTGTCCTGGTTAACCGATTCCCGGCCAACCCCGGGTGATTCATTTCGGGAATAGAGGAGTTTCGGACAAAGGAATGACCGACCGGAATAAATCCTCGAAAACATTACCCCTCCGGTTTCTATTGTGAGGCATTGTTGAGTAATCGACACCCCTCGGGAACGCCGTGACGCGTAACACGATTGATAATTGGAACACGGGGGAGGGTGAGGTAGTCATTGCCGAGTGAAATCATGCCCCGGCACAGAAATGATGTCATCATCGCCGCCACTCGTCGGCAACAATGAAAAGAACGAGGATTTTTCGTCGGTCTCCGCTTTTCGGCCTTCTCTAACCACTCGTCCTCCTCTGTCTCTATAGGACGGATGACGGGTCACGGCGATGAGTAACGCGGGTAGAAAAATGATTTGCTGTAAAAGGCGTTATTCGAACGTTCTCCGGGAAAGTGATTATTCCCAAACGCGGCCTGAAACGAGCCGTCGCTCCCTTTGAGTCGAACCGACCGGATTCGTGGGCAACGCGTGTCGCACGCGGTATATCTGTCTGAAAATCAAAACTCCACCGAGCTGGCAAAAGTGCAAACTGCTGTCGGAGGCCCGACATTCTTGTAATGGATATATCCTGACGACCACGCAGTCGTAATCCACACACATAATAAAAGGAACAACGGATGGAGAGTACAGGGAGAGGCGCAGCACGTTGCACAGTCATCACCGTTACACGAATGCGCAGGCGCGCACGCACGTCGGATCGGCGTATGCTACTTTTTCGCCAGTTAAATAGAAATCGGTTGCAAAGATACCTCTTGGAAAGTTACCCTTACGGATCACGTGAACACGAACACACTTTTATGGTTATCGAGACATAACGAGATACGACATAGAGCACACATGTCATAATGAGATTTCATTTATCGTCCTCGGTGCCTGTTTTCGTAGAGAATAGAGATACGTCTTATATTATCGTCGCGCTCCGTTCCTAAATCGTTCGCGATAATCGAATTCACGAAGGGAAAATTTCAAACAGGAAGCACCACTGCCGAGAGATACTTGAAGAAAAATGCTGACCTAAACCCCTGTCTGAGCGCTATCGCGAGATAGTGAATCACAACGGTAGAGAGCTACCTTATCGACCATCGTCCGAAAGCGCGGGAAATTTGAAAAGGGGCGAAGTCGGATTTACGCGTCGACTGCGACAAATCAACGAATGATGCTTGTCACACTAATAAATTAGCACGCTATTAGCATTATAAAAGACGGGCTCTACAAATAAAGCTATTTAGGAGAACCCTCCCCGTGCCGTGGGTACGACCACCATCATCACCGCCATAATCGTCGCTTCAACCCCTCGCGGGTACCACGATAAAATCGACACGCTACTTTAATCAGGAACCCGCAGGAAGTGCCATGTAAGTTCTCATCGAAATACACGTGGGTACGGATACGTCGAGCTTCAGTGCACAGACCCAGCACTTGTCGCACACACGCAGGTTATGCGCCCCTTTTTCCAAACGTATTCGTAATTCGTGTCGCATTTCCATATATTATATCGAACAGTCAAAATTTTTATGTTCGCGTCTCGAAAGACTATCGACAGTGCCTTGCTGTCGTATTCTAATAGTTACGCGAAACTGTAAACTATATTAGAGAACACGTAATTCTATCTACTGATAAAGAGTAAGTGTAAACAGATTACTGCTACAAAACACGTGGGAATTATCAATATCCATGGAAACAGTATTCCGGTATTGCAATACATAAAGATACACGCGGTTCGTGAAATATTCTACAGTTAAATTACAAAACCTTAGCTTTCCTTTTTTTTTTTTAAACGGGAAAACAACAAACTATTACCACCGTGAGACCCGCACACTTTTCAAAATGGTGTTGTGTAATCCAACTAGAGTACCACGTGTTCAAGCCACGTGGTTATTAGGTTATTTTACTTGGCGGGAGGTCGATAGATGAACGAGTTTTTTTTTGTCAAACAAGAACACGAACTGTTTTACACCTGGGATTACGTGTCACAGAAGATGTTTGTACACGCGAACAAGACTGCAAAGAAAAATAGCCTAGTAATTCTACGACGTACAAGCATGGCTATATCTGTTCAAGTATGTCTATATCTCGAAGATAACAACGAATCTCCGTTCGAGATAACCGGAGTTGTCGACTAACGGTATGTCTGCACTTTGAATCCGTGGCCCAGGATATTCAACACTTTTTTCAGGAACGAAGAAACAGCAGAAGATCGTAAACGCGATAAGGATCGCTTTGACAAACAATTACGAAAACCGAATAGAACTATAAGCATAGTATACGACATGTCTGACAATGAAAATCTAACGGAAAAATGTCGAGATGGTTAAAAAGTATGAAACGTAAATGTATATCGGTCGGGGTACAAACACACGCGTCGCACCTGTAGTACACACGACTTACATAGATCACTGTCTACATGTTCCACTATCCGTATATCCCCATGTTCACGGTGTGTTGTTTCTTTCGAATTCCAAACATAACGCAAACACTGTCTCTTCGGAAATGTTTATCCGAATACGGTGCACAGATTACATAATTTTCCACTATAATACAACAACAAAGAGATTAATTAACGCGCGAGCGGTGACACTGGGCGACCGAAAGGCACGTTCTGACACGTGCTCGGGCTCGAGGCTGTGGCACTGATCCGATCTCGCACGGCTCGCAAAGACGAGTAAGGTATGTATACACAACTCACCTGTTATGGTACGTGGTAAACGATTGCAATGCGACTCGAAGGCTACATTAACCGAATACGAAAATGCGACAGTCGGCCGACGGGGGAAAAATCACAAAGAGGAAGTGAGCACGATCGGCAGCAACAATGACGCTCCCTCGCGAGGGAAGGAACTGCAGAGGCACACTGGGGAACAAGCGGCTCAATGAATACAACAAGGGGGAGGATGGTCGGCGGATGGACGAACGAACGACTCGACTCGAGTCGAGTCAGCCTCGACACCCCGGGGCGTATCGGCGCCTATGGGCAGCGCCATACCCGACCGCGACACACGTTCGAGCGAGAGAGAGAGCGCGCGACGGAGGGAGGGACGGAGAGAGACAGAGCGAGGGGGTGGGGGAGAGGAGAGACGTAGTACACGAGGGAGACAGAGCGATTCCAAGAGACGAGGGAAAGAGGAGGGAAAGAAGATTTACGCAACCCTCTCTCGCCGAGCGAAAATCCACGTCGAGAGGCACGCTGTCGACGATTTGCCGATAAGCCACGTAGTATCCTCCTTGCACGCGCCTCACTTTTCTCCATCTTTTTCAAAGAAACTGTGAAACTAACCTCTCACTCCTTTTACCCTGCTAAATCGCCCTCTCTCCCACTCCTGCAAGTTAACCCTTCCCACACAGAGGCACACGGCACGCACACGGACGAACGGTCGCACACCGACAGTCACGCACACACACAGACACAGTAGTCCATCGTGGCATTCATATAAGCGCACACGCAGAGGCACGCACACACGAATAATCATTTGCGCATAAATATACAAACACTCACGAATCTATACACCGCACAGCAACCACGACGGACGATGGTGAGCGCATAACAGGAACGACGAATAGTGAAACTAAGATAACAAGGGGCGAATGGTGTGGGAGAGAAAGAGAGAAAGGCAGGGGAGCGAGAAAGAGAATGAGCGGGAGGTAAAAGATAGGTATAGAAATAAAGAGGGAGAAAGCGCGGCGAGACAGTGTGTGAGAGAGAAAGAAGCGTCCTCTCCGCCGCACTGGTAATATCGATTCGTAGGGTAGGCTCGATGGCAACGACCCTACCTGGTTTGACGAAACCAGCTCTCGAGGCGCACGGGTACATTTTTCGTCTTATCGACACCGCCCGGTTTTTCCCGATGACACCCGAAATTCGGCGGAACCCGACGGCACCCGACACACGACAAGCTCGCAAATTCACACTATGCACCATGTCGACTTACCTTGGCATCCTGGGATGCGGCTGTTTCGACGACGGGGTGAGAGCCACTCCACCGAGGACGTGCGACTTTGCCCGTGCAGCGCTAGGACGCCATGTCATCAAGTCGAGGCGCGGACTCGGGGCAAATCGCGCATATACACACCGATAGAGAGAGAGGCGCACGAACACCACGTAGCTGACCAACCCGGTGCCTGCCGTGCTGGGAATTCCTGCTGCGCCACCGAACGGCCGTCACGGAACCTCGCCTACGCCCGCCTAGCGCCACGACCGTGCTTTCCGTTCGTGGTACCCTTCACCGCTTTGCAACGCTCGCGACACCCGCCCGTTTGCGCGCCCTCGTTCAACCAAACCACCGAAGCCAAGCGGCGCACAACCTCCCGCAATCCTACCACCGCCACCTACCCGCTAGCCCCCACTACACCCTGCACCCTCTCCTTGTAGCCCCCACCTTCTCACCCTTCTCGTCACGCACACCTCCCCCTCCCTTGCCATGCTCCCCAACACCCTGTACTGCCTCACGCCATCCTGCGCGTTTCGTCCTTCTCGTTTCCCCTCTCTACCACACTCGCACACTTCTCGACTCTCCGACCCTCTATCCTCCTTCATCTTTCGCGCGTCGTCCCTTTCTATCGCGCTGGCTCTCCCACTCTTTCCATAGCCCGCAAGGAACGAATCGCCTGACTTCTTTCTCTCTTCAACCGTACCGACGTCGTCTCTTTTTATCTCCTTCGGAAACCTACCCACACTCACACACACGCAGAGAATCACGCGTACACGGAGACAGCAGACAGTGAAACAGACACGTGCATATACACACAAGTGTGCGCGCATGCACACATGGACGCATTCCCTCGATTCGTCTTCCTCTTTCTTGCTCCCTCACCCTCGATCACCCTTCAAAAAGGGCACTTATTTTCGCCCCTTTGTTCTCACGCTTGTGACCAACTTCTCCTTCCCTCTACAGAGACCTTTCCTTAAACCTGCCACCTCCCCCTGCCCTGTACGCCTTCGTTCTTCGGGCTTCTTTCTCGAACACACCCTCTCCCGCTGCTGCTACCTCCTAGCTACTTCTTACGTCAGCGTTACTGCGCACTCGTTCCGGCAAAGTCGCCACGAGCTCGTGTAAAGTTGTTACCCGCCGACGACGTCATGCGCGGTTTCAGCGGTCGCGACTGTTCCTTATCACTTCTTGTTATTATTTTGATAAAGGAAAATGCGGGTTAAAGGGGCAACCGAGCGTCTCCGTTAGAACTTTTTCAAATGGATCCGAACGGATCACCGTTAACCGCGCGTCCCGAGATACGCCGCGCTCACGCCTCGTTTATACCTTGGGTTTCTTTTTACATCCGTTTTTATTCGGTTTCTCGGTTTCACCGATCGCGCTTATTCAAAATCCTTCGGCCAGTTTCACGAGAAACCGTCGTCGGTTTCTCAGCGGAGATTGTGGAGCGAGAAAAAGGGGTTGAAACACGATACACTCATTTCGGTTGGAGGCGGGGGATAAGAAACGATACGAAACGGTTTTTCGGGGGATGGCCGGGCCGAAATACGTCTGGGGGGTGAGAAAGGAAGGAGAAGAAATTCACGGACGTGTTTAGACGGCTGTGGAGGAGGCGCGTTGCGTGTTATACACGCAACCGCGATTCGCGTCTGCGCACTTTTTCCCCGCACAGCTCGCCAAGCAGCGGCGCAGGTTAGAGCGAGAAAGAGAGAGAGAGAGAGAGAGAGAGAGAGAGAGAGAGAGAGAGAGAGAGAGAGAGAGAGAGAGAGAGAGAGAGCGAGCTCTCCGCCACGAGGCCGTTTCTCAACTTCTGAGCTGCAAATGTACAAGTACCAACCACATTTGCGTATCCTGGTAGTAGTTTGTCGCTGGTTCAGCTTCCGCTTCGTTCCTCGAGCCTTGTTGCGTATCCGTGGCGAGGTGGTATCCGTGCGTCGTCACGTTGCCATGGAAATAAACGCACCTTCGTCTGATTTCCTTGTTGGAGAGAATCAAAGTGTGTTGGTTGCGTGTCGTCACCGGAATCGTTGCGCTACGCTGACGGCACCTTGACACGTTTACCCCGACACGCGTGTTCTACACCATCGCAGTAATGTCGAAACGACTTCATTATCGACGCTCTTATTACACGTCGATCATTATCTGTCGATATGATTGATTTGGTAACAAGATAGAGACGGAAGTACGCGTATTGTGAACCGGGTACGATCGATTTGTGTTCCCGCGCTTTTTACTATTTGAATTCTTTGATGACAACAATGTCTATACGGTATCGGTATTATATCCAAACAGATTGTACGCATACGATTGTATGTGTAATAACGTAGGTGTATCTTGTACAGAGAGATTATACGCGGAACATTAAAACGGAAACATGAATGAAGAAAATTCGGTTGATACTTGAAACGTGAATTGTGTACACGAGGCAACGCGAGAGAGTTTTCAACACGAGGGTAGGTTTGAAGCGTTGCGCGGGGCGCTGTCGCGGAAGGATCCCCACGGATCTTTTCGGTCGACTGATAAAAAGGCTTGGAAGCTGCCTTGTCGCGATGGACGAGGCGTATACGGACAAAAAAAGTCGCTGGAAGGGGAAGCTCGGGAGAGTCTCTCTGAGTCGGGCAGGGGAGAACGGAGGGATCGTCTGTCGGTGGCGGAGCTGGGGTGGGGGCGGTAGGCACGGCGGGGACGATACCGAGGACGGGGTAAAGAGGTAGAGACATACACGTAGACAAACGTGGGTCGGGGTGAAGGGGAGCTATCGCCGCCGTCACCGCCACCGCCGCCGTCGCCGACGCTCTGCCACGATGATTTGACTCTGCTCGATACCGCCGCCGACGCCACGATGATTCGATTCCTCTGGTCGCACCGCCGCCGCTGCCCGCCGCCACCGCTACCGTCGTCGTCACCACCACCGTCACCGTCACCGTCGCCGCCGCCGCCGCCGCTGCTGCTGCTGATGCTGCTGTTGGCTTCTGCTGTTCCAGTGTCCTTGGTTTCGCTCTAGCAAAGACCAGCATACTAGTTCCACGTCGACTTGCGCGTTTGGAGAAACTCGGCTGGCTTTCCTGCTTGCCCGCTTGCACGCCCACGGCCAGGGCTGTATCGCTTGGGGCTGCGCCGTTCATTCTAATCTCATGACCTCCCTGCTATTCATGCCGCATGTTTCTTCCCAGAGATCTCTACAGACACACGGTCGCCTTCGGTTATTTCTTGCACAACGGGGACGGCCTGCAACGTAACATATGAATGACACCTATCACGATTGTTTTTCTCCGGTTTCGTGATTTACTTTGGAACCGATACGGTTTATCTTATCGGGGGAGGGGGGGGGGTGAGGGGCTCCGTAGATTTTCCTAATTTCTAGCGCGCGACGTATCTATGCAAATCCCGTCGCAGCGGCGCGGCGTATCTATGCAAATTCGTGGAACCATCGAATTGATATTGGGAACCGTGTTTCATCGGTTCGCTCTGCATGATTATATAACGTGGGATGATCGGAGCGTGGTACATGAATGAGCAGGGTGACACGGGTGTAGCCGTCTTAATAGACGGTAGCCCGGTTTTGCCCGTTGATAGCCGCGCAGACGTTCGATCCGTGAAACGGCTCTGGAACGTCGTTCCCTCAATCGTGGCTAGAACAGGCCCTGGCTAGTATCTAGAGAACTTAGAAATCCAGTGGAAACTAAGGCGAGTAGAAGGGATACTATCGGAGGAGGTGGCAGCAATGGCGTTCCAAGTCGCGAGGAGTAGGCAGAGAGGAGAGGGCTGCCTCATATACCAGGGAAAAGAGGACGGCGGAGAGGGTCGAGGGAGGACGGAGAGACAGAGTCGAGGAGTACTACACGTGTCGCTGCAGCGGGGTGTTGACCCCAAATAGCTTTTTTAACGTGACGTAACCACGAAAGGGTTGAGAAACGGCTAGCAACGTCGTTCGACGGCCAACCGACTTCTTAGCTCAAGCCAAGCCCTTGCCTTGCCTTGGTTTGCCTTGCCTTGCCTTGCCTTTAAGCCTCGTGGCTCCCTGTTATATGTGTGGCACAACGATCCTTTCATACTCGAAAAGCCACTTGTGCGGTTCTTCGCCCGCCACCACTATGACCACAATGTTATAATTAAGATCAGAGATATGCCCTCAATTTTTATACGCAGCGTATACACCACTCGGCAATCCGCCTGTCTGAAACGCGCACGTTAAATCGACACGTATTTGTAACGTCGCGTCGTCGTGCCGCGACGGGAGAAAACGAAATTTGTTCGCTGCACGTCCGTGTCGCAATCGCGTTGCCATGGCTACCGATCACACGAATATCATACCGTTAATTGATTAAAGATGAATGAAATGAGAGAAATTTATGATAATACAGCCCCCGTTTAAAATGTAAATAAAAGACAATGTGACGGGCTATCGTCTGTATGGGTTAATTATACTAACAAGTGAGAACCAACTTTATTAGCAACACTATTCACGGAGCAGCGCATAATGCGGGAGGCCTTAAGATCGACCCACATATTTATACAGTAATCTTGAGACATTGTTGTTTGTTATTTTGTTTCCTTGTACGGCAGCGAATTTCACCCGATACTTCGCAAACACGGGAAACGCGAGCCGGACAGTACCGCGGTCATGACGAACGGTCGTCACACGCAACGTCCGTACATTTTTCCGAGCGAAGAATTGTCAATCACAGCATTTTCATATGCGGGTCGCGCAACACGTGAACACGGAAATTTGACGATCGGGCCGTTCGGCTTATTTACACGGAGACAACTACGAGCGAATTTGCATGACAATTTACGCAGGCATGCCACGCATGATTTTTATGGTGCTAAAGGTGGAACGGCCGACTAGTCACATGGTCAAGGGTGACAGGTTACGGCATAATTATAGCGTGGTTGCAACACTATCGAACAGTTTTACCAGAAAAATTGTGATTTATGGGAATCCGGGCTGCGGAACGGCTTCGCGAAACCAGCTATCGATCTTTGTTCGTAAGATCGACCACGCTACGTCCACGTTTCCACCGAGCGGAGTTTTCTATCGGGAAAGTTTTCGAAGCAGAAAATTAATATTCATCTCGTTACGGTCGACCGTGGAGAATCCTTTGACAGAATATTAGTGTCGATTTAGGAATCCAAATACCGATAGGAGGTTAAAACGACACTTAACCCCCCGTCGCGTATGGTTTCCAGTTGGAACGGTACTGGTGTGTCGCAATACGGCCTTATGTGTACACTGTATGTACCTACTTAGGACCATTGAGGAGGAGGGAACGCAGACGGAGATGTATATAGGGCGTCCCCCGTTCCCTTTTCTTTTTTATTTCGTCATTCGATAACGACACGCAGCCATCGAGGATCTTATACATATAGATTTCTTCCTTTCTTTCTCGATCGAGTTTGTACAGTCTGACGGACGGGTCCCGCGCCGTTCGAACACGATGCACCGAAAGTGCCGTGTAAAAACTACGCGATAGGTACAGTAGTGAACAAAACCATGCCTTTCTCTATCTCCTTCCTTAATATCGCGTATAGTATACATACGCGCGCTGCGACAGCAGTGGCTATCTTATCAAGCCGGCTACACCCTGAGAGAGGCGTACACGATATTTCTCCTATTTGCTCCGGAAAGTACAGTGGTTCCCTATATTGATCGACCACCGACCCTTCTAAGGTCAACCAGAAGTTTTTGAGGTCAACGCAAATAGAAAGGGGTCCACGAGATACGGGGTCCGGTCCTCCTCCGTCGACCACGGAGAGATTCACCGAACCGGCCGCGGTAGTCTGACTCAAACGGACGACTGTTTAGAGTTCGAAGCAGATATCCTTATCCATCGGCGGCCGCAAGAAACCACGAGCCCGAAGGAAACGGTTCGCCGTTGTTCCTTCCCGCCTGTTTTAGTCATTATTTCGCTCGGTCTTTGCTCGGACTTCCCGCGGGCACCGTCCGATTAGCAGCCCGGAGTACCTAAACTGTAACTAATGAATAACGGTACCATTGTTGCTCAGAGACTATTGCACCGTGGCTGAATCCCCGGTCAGTCTTGGCCGGACCCGCGATTTCGTCGAAAACTGGCGTGGCGCGTTGCTCTTTCGGCAGGAAAACCGAGAAAGAGAAAGGGCGATAGAGAGCGAGAGAGAGAGAGAGAGAGAGAGAGAGAGAGAGAGAAAGATAATCATAGAAAAGAGGGTTAACATTCCGTGGGGGAAGTTGGAAAGGAATCGTAGAAGATTCCGTCGTTCGATAAAAAGAGTCGACAACCGTGGAGGCGAGTAACGGCGTGCATACCTTACATATACGTTAGGAAGGGGATGACTCGAAGGGACATTGCTCCCTGGCCTTGCCTGCCCTGCTCTGCTCCGCTGTGTCCAGAAAGGATCCACCTATCGTCCTGCACTCTCACGGCCCTTACGGACCGTGACACCTTCAGTTTGGGTCCTTCCGGCGACAGGTACCTAGCAAGAAAGACTTCCTGTTTAGTTGCCGTCCGAGGAAAGCGTAAAAAATCAAAGGACAGACTAAACCATAGAAGACAGGTGGAATTACCGGCAATACCATCATTTACTCCGATCACTGAAATCGAAATTTGCTAACAATGCAGACGTGTATTGGAAATTATTTAACAATGTACATAAATACATTTTGTAAATTATTTATCAGTATTCATACGATGTATACGTGGCTACGTGTTCCTTCGTTTTCTATCTACACCTTTCCCTGCTCTTATCATTCTCTTTTCCCGGTTCTCCGACATTCGATACCCTCGGAAACGCGTTATCAATACTCGACACACGAACCCGACACCGAAAATGGAGGGTCAACGAGACAGATCTCGACTACGTTTCGGAAGGGACGTTGCCACCCCAACAGGTGGTTACGGGGACTTCGACTCGAAGATCGAACTTTCTACCCCTACGATCGCACCTGCCCCGGTCCTCGTCGCGTCGTTTTCGGTTAAAAACCTGCCTTCGCGTTTTCTATCCCTGCGCACCTCTCTCGCGTCGCCCTCCTCCCGCCTTTACCACCCAGCACGGATTCTTACTATCCCCGGGCTGCCTTTCAGCTTTTTTCCCTCTGCCAGGCTCCCTTCTCCCCGCGATCTCCTCGTCGTCCTCTTACTCACCTACCCGGCTCTATCTATCCGTGTACCTACGTGACTATCCGCATCCCTATTCCTGACTTCTAAATCTAACCCTAGGTCTAACCCAACCTGGAGGCGCCCTTATACCCAGACGGCGGGCGTCATGGATGGGGAGGTGTATATATATCCCCACCACGGCATCCCTCATCGAGGGGTCGTTGATCCCCCAAGGACAACGACCTTGCGTCTGCGGCAGCCAACCGTTCGAACGGTTCTGGGTTCCCGGATTCCTCGATTACCAATATCTTTCACTCCTCGCTTCTCTTTTTCCCCCGACTCTTCTTGCACCCCAACCTTCTTCCCTTGCCCCCACCACTTTTCTCTCTCTGTCCCCCTCTCCCCTCCCTGTCTCTCTTTTTCTCGCTCGCGATCTCTCTCTCTCTCTCTCTCTCTCTCTCTCACACGCGCGCGCGAGCTCTCTTCCCCCGCGTCGTGTTCGGCTCCTTCACCTCCATCTCCTCCTCCGGCGTAACCGTCGTAACCGTCGCCTTTCATTTTCCTTTCCGTTTTCTTTCACTCCGCGGCGGCGGCGGCGGCGAACGATCGTCGTCTTTTTGTAATCTTCTATCCGACAGACCATCAATGGCGATTTGTTACATCCGTGCCGAGGACGGAGGAAGCGGCGCGTTCGACCGGTGTCCGTGAAATCCTATTTCGTCCGCGCTAACCGCGACAAAGTGGTCGGGTCGGGAACAGTTAGCGCGCGCGCGGGGCTCCGCTCTCTCGGCCGTCCGGATGCCCCGGCGGCACGGCGGCGACGGCGGCGGCGGCGGATACGGAGGCGAATCCTTCGCAGGGGTCACTGGGTTTATAGAATCATAAACGATCGCCGAGAGCCGCTTTTCAAATTGTAGGAGAGTATGAAAAATTCATACGAGCCGTCATCGATATGCATGACTCGACCCCGACCCGCATACCTCTCCCTCCGTTCTTCCCTGTTGTGCGCCTTTTCAGTAGTCACGCGCATAGAAATGTTCGTGTGAGCCCACGCGGCTCATCGATCTCGAAACACGCGAGCACCAAGGGAGAGCCCCGCGTACAGAGCTTCGCAGGGAGACAGACAGAAACGAGAGAAAAAAGGAACGAAGGAAAGAAGGGAGGGAAAAACGGATGAGAAAAAAAAAAGAGAGAAAACCCGGGGCAGGGGGGCGGGGCGGAGGGGGCGTGGAGAAAGAAGGAAACCGTGAGCGCGAAGTAACCGTAAAGTCGCCACCGAGGGAAATGCCGCGACGACGCGCGTATGCACGCGCGCGAACAACGCTTCTGAATGGACGGATATAAGTGGCGAAACCGTACTCCCGCGATCGGAAAAATCGTAACGAGACGAGAGCACGTTGTTTACTTTACCGTAGAGCTTGAACTCTTATCCAAACATGACTGATACCTGGTATGTTAAAACACATCTATGGTTCTCTAAGTGGGTGGATGGGTGGGTGGCCAAGTACACACGTTCGAACGGAGCCGGTACACATGTATGACATATCGTCGCATACACACAAGCGCGAGACCGCGATACGTGCGGCGTTGGCCGTGCGGACGCGAGTTGGGAGCCGCGGTGACGTAATCTTCGAAGGGAAGGAACAACATCGCCGTTGACCTACTAAAGACTCGACTTTTCTTTCGGTTCTTTTTTAGCCCTATCTTTTCGACTTCCTGGTACATTCCTCCTTCAGAACCGACGCGTGCAGAGTTTTTCAAATTTTCTTTTTTACGGATCGGGAAACACTTCGTCGAATCGTCGTCGTTATTAATAAAGCGTGCCGTCGGTTTCCGCGGTTCGAAAAAAAACAAATTTCCTTCGACACGACCGACGAGACGCCGTCGCTGTTGAAACGTTCGCGTAAAAATGAAATTCTAATTTATTCGTTCGCGTAGGAACGTACCGCGGAACAATAAATGTAGATATTCCAATATTTAAAATAGCAGTCGCCTTTGTTTTCGAATAGCATTCAAGCATTTAGCGAAAGATAAAAACGAAACGGAGGAAACGCGTGTTGCCAACGAAACTATTATTGTCTGGGAATAATTGGGAAAATAATGGCACCAGGGTCAAGCTTACACGCTTCGTTCAATAATTTGCATGGTCGTATAAACAGAAAAAAGCTGGCGTTCCACTATATTATCCTTATCAAAACGTCGAGGAGCGCCGGTTTACTTGGTAGTTGGACAACCTGTGCGGAAACCGTCACGTTATATGAATAACCGCGCGACAAGTGTTACGCCGCAGAAATGCCGAGGTAGGTCCTACAGGTCCCTCCATGGACCACCCTATCGTTACGCTGTGGTGACTTCTGACGCGTGAATACGCCCTTTGTCCGCCGCTGGCTCTCGGTCTCCCTTTATTTCCCGTTCCCCTCTGCGCCCTAAGAGCCGACAGGTAAGCAGGTAGACAGGTAGCAGCAGCAAAAGTCAATTTCAATTCGATTCAAAAAAGACCTAAACCCGCATTGTTACCGCCTAAGGGTACTCCGAATGAGTCGGGGATTATTCGTATAGCGGGATCCCCGTAGGCACTTAAATGTGGTTACGATACCTTTCCACCTGTTTCCCTTAACACCGGCATTCTTTCTATTCAATAGCGGCGCGGACAAAAAAGGAAACGAGCGGTGAATGAAACTTCGTTCGATTCGAATTTCGCCGAGGGGATCCCGTCTATCGTGGATCGTCTACGAAAGGGTTAGCGATACACACGGGTGTACCGGATATATTATTCGACGATAACATCCTTGGAAAAATGTCGGTTCGTTACGCTTCGCCATAGCAGGTTCACCGAAGTAAACGAGAAACTCGACTGCCAGTGGGTATGCAGCTTCTGGGATTGCTTCGGACCAGTTGGACGTCTCCCGCTGGCTATGGCGTGTCGGGGTGGTTGCAACAGGTTGTTGCTGTAGCTGCCACCATCACCCGTAACCGCGGCTCCCTTTGGTTCACCAAATAACCTGACTAGCGGGGAATCCTTTAGGAACGGTGTACAGGAGGATCCGCGCGATTATTCGGATACTTTCTCTAGAGGGCCGAAGTCGAAGGTGATCAAGGTACGCATACCATTCGAAATTAATATATTCCTCTATACCCCTCTCGCCGAATCGAGTGTGAACATCAGAAATACCGACGTGGCTCCTCGTAATCGTCACGTTGTTGGCATGCTCGCTCGCCTGTTCCGCGCTCGCGCGCGCGCCCGCGCGATCCAACGATAACACAATGTCCGTCTATCACCCATTATCAGCGTTTCGGAAGGGCATTGCCTTAGTCTTGATCAAACACGTGCGCGCCACGGCAGCGTCTTGCACTGTTTGATCTGCTCGATCCCGTAAACTGGTAACGAGCCGGCGATGGCCATTTCGTGGAAGCCTCTCTCGCCGACCCACATTTTTTATTTGCTCGGGTATTAGACCGACCGGGATGATAACTTCGGTGAACACGGAAGGATCACACGGAGCGCAACCCCATGCCGTGAATACTCGCGGGTAGCAAGCCAACCTCCCATAAAACCTCGAGAAGATGAGCAGGATGCAGTGGACGTAGCCTGACGTAATGCAGTGTGGGAGCGGCATGGCACTGGAGGGGGGGTCAATGCCCTCGTACCCGACGACCACCGTTCCCCAGCACAACCCCGTGGTCGAGAGGCCCAGGGACCGCTCCTGGGAATGCTTCACCCCGTAAACCGTGTTCAGCTCCCGATGCTCCGAAGCTCTCGCGTGTAGAGGTTTAATTACATCCGCGAATTTTAAACAACACACCGCCGGTGCCGCCGCGAAGTTGAAGAACCGAAGAGAAGATACACACCAACTATGCAGATACATAGCGGGCCGCGGCGGCGCAGCGGCGATCCAATTTTTCGTCGTGTCAGTTCACCGACTGACAAGGCCTTTTTAAAGTTGCAAAACGACAACCGGCAACGTTTGCTTTAACCGAGCAATTTAGTTTTGAATTTCGGCTCTTCCCTTTTCGGCAACGAAGCCGAGGGAGGGGAAACGCAATTACGTGCTCGTGTCGCGAAGAAAAGATTTCGGTATCGCGCAGCGGCTCGTTCGATCCTTTTTCTAACATCGTTCGGATAGTGGGCGTCGAGCATCGAGGTGGAGAACCGCGTCGGGATAGTCCCCGAAGCGACTCAAAAATTCCGATTGCGTTCCACCGAAGTTTTTCGCCGGTGGGCGTCGCTCGTAAAGAAAAAAAGATCCGTGCGCCGCGAAGAAGAGCGGCTTAAGAAAGCTACGAATTTCGTTGAACCCCATTCCACGCGTAAGGATCGAAGCCTGACTGAGCTCTCGGGTGATACCGTTAAACTGACTTCCGTCTGCCCACCTACCTACCTACCTACCTACTTTCGTCCTCGTACATCGTCCGGCTCCGTCCGAGCCGCGTATTTCGCAATCCCGAAGAGAGAGAATATCTCGGTGTCAGGGGCTCAAAATATTTGGACGAGCGGGACTGCACGCCATGCCAAATTCGTCTAGAAAACATTCGGTCTGAACATATACACGGTAAGAGAGAGAGAGAGGCGTGTCGGCAACATTCGTGTCAACGTCGAATCGACTCGTAAATATTGAACCATTGTCTTTCCCTTATTTAACCACCTGCATATACTACCAATTCGATCGGTCTCGACGGTTTCGAATTGGTTACCAGCCCGAGGGTAACACGGGCTTCGCTAATTGGAAAGTTTTGCCTCGAAAGTACGATTATGTAAGGGCATTTTGGGAAGCGATTAATACGTAGAATGATTCTACGAGCGAAACAAGAAACGGCGACTCGCTTGCATAATCTGTGACGCGAGGGAGTTTACCTCTTTTTGTTAATAGTTTCGACCAAATTGCGTCAACGTACGAATTAGTATTTAGGTTTTCGCGTCACGCTTAGTGGGTCACAGAGCACGAAAAAGATCGAACAGATAAAAGGAAGACACTCGGAGTTTACGTCTGTCTTTAAAAACTGTCTGAAAATCGCGAAGCGTTGCCTTCGGGAACATTTTCAGGAATATTTCGTTGTAGTTCTCTCTTAAAATTCTTCCGAGTAAATTTACCATCATCAAACTTATGTTAATACAATCTTTTGTTTTTTCAAAGCCATTGAAATTGTAGAGAATCCTTCGTAAATAATAATCGGTCAAATTCCTTACACCGAGCATTTGATATACTGAAAATGGTTAAAGAATTCAGCCGTCCGATCGTTATAAAGCAATCGTTGGCCCGTCATTTCTGAATGCTCTACAGATACAGAGTTAATTTTTGGTAAGAAATGAAATTCGTACGCGCGCGTTTTAACATTTTCGAAAGGTTATACGTGTTTCGAAAGGAACGCATTTCTGTCGCCGGTTCACCGGGGAATGTCCTGGAACCGCACGGTGACGAAAAGTATGGTACCAAAGTGCGGCCTCATCGAAAATTGTCGCGAGGCGGGGAATGGTAAGAACGTTGAAATGTTGAAATTAATAACCGACGTCGTCCGAGGTTCTCCGCAGGAGACGGCCGGGTACCAAGGCGCGTTGGTACCGGCAAGTAGGCTGATCGCGCGAGAGAATCCAGCATATAGAATAGGTCACACCCTCTGGGGACCATTATTGCCGAGCAGTGTACGTGCACGTGACTTGTATAGGGTCGACGTAAGTGGGTTGGTGCAGTCGTTACTGTTGTCCTCGGTACCCCCTGCTCGTTCAACGACCCCGCATGTACGCACTCTCCGCTCCGCGGTGTACGCATGCACGCATGCATGCACGTGACGGGAGAGTCTCTCGGTGCCGGGAACGGAGCGTAGGACGGTGACAACGAAAAAGAACTACGGAATCAGGAGTGAATTTCTCCTCTTTCATCCTAACATATTCCGTTTTTCCCCCCTTTTTCCACGACGCCGGCACGCACCACGTGTTCACCGCCGAACAATCGTTCGGCCCGGTGAATGTATCCGCGGTTCGTCCATCAACGATGCGAGGAAACCTGGTGATTTAGAAAGGAATCAACCACCCATTGTACGGAATCTGTTACGATGGGCTGATACACTACCGGTTAACAGACGGAACCGTGTATTCTCACGCTTCCGATAATACAAAAAGGTTTAAGAATCCTTCTTTAAGAGGAAACCAAAAGGACCTCGTGAACCGGAGGCCTCGCTATTGTCGCGTTCACGTAACGCTCAACAGCCACGACAAATAAACTTGATCTTTTTAATACCCGACGTTCTACCATACTCCCGTTATCAGTCTCTTTATCCGTATCACCAAAGTTATGAAGTTGAAGTCCACTTTCGAAAGCGGTCGCTCCCGTTCGCGGCCGGTTGAAAACACCACCGGTAGATCCGTTTCGAGAGGCGCCCGTCGTTGATACATAGAAATGGCTGATTTTGGGGATCCGTCGCGAAGGGTTCCGAGTGAAAATACATTCAACGTACTCTGCATACCGGCCACGGGATTCCCCCCCGTCACACGTGTGTTAAATGAGAATTACGTACGTGGAGTCGGGGTCACGTGGGTTAGACCGAGCGGGATCAAGGGTCACGGGAGACAGGAAGCGGCAGTATTGTGTACCGGATGTCGCAACTTCCGAGTCCTTTGCCCTCGCCGTTTTACTTCGCGATCGTCGCTCGATGACACCGTTTTAATACGGGGTTGGTGAAGCGAAGCGACGCGCACAACGACGGCGAAGTGCCCGCGGGACGGAGGGAGGGAGGAGGGGAGGGGAGGCGGATCGGGCAGGAGCAGAGCGAGCGGGTCCAGTGCCGATGAAATTTTTCGGTACACGCACGAATCAAGAAACGTTTAAAGATGCGCGCGGAGTAGCCCGGCGAGCGCCCTAACGCGCCCTCCTCGAGAGATCAGTCGAGCGAGCAATAGAACGAGAGAGTATGAGTGAGGTCGTGCAGTCGAGTCTCTGATAAGAGCGACAGAGAGAAAGAGACGGAACGAGGGAAAGAAAGAGAGAGGGGTGTAGAGGGGGAGGGGGGGGGAGGGGGTGGGAGAGGGGGCGAAGAAAGAAGGGAGAGAAAGGGACGGTGGCAAAAGATCGAGAGGGAGGGCGGCGACGCGGAGAGGGAGGAGGGTATAGTCGTCGTGAGCTCCTTACAGTGCATTGCCTTTACGATGCCTCGAGTCCCCGTCACACCCCGTGCCCCGACAAATCGCGTACGACGTGCCTCTCATGAAGAGATCCACGAAACCAGCCTCGCCGTCGAGCGATTCGGGTCGTCGAGATTCATCGAGAGGAAGAGTTTTCTGTATGCGTGTGACAATGGGGGGGAACACACGAAAGCGTCAGGACACACATGTGTGACTGCTGGTTCGTGTGCGTGCCGATGCGACGGTATGCGTGCACGTGTACACACACACAGACACACACACAGGTCGGGGCCAATAGGGTTTACCGCACCCCATGGACTAGCTGATCTCCACGAAGCAAAAGAGCTGATCTCCTGCGCGACGTTCTCGTTTCGTTCCCCTCGAGAACACTGAACTCCCGTCTACCGTACAGTGGAGACTTTCACCGGGTATGTATATGTTGTACGCGTTTCGAGGGTAACAAGATTATCGGCGTCGGGCCTCGCTCTCCGCTTCTCCTCCGACTCGCATTGTTGACACGAAATATGGATCAGGCGAAATTATTTTTATGGCCGCCATCGCGGTACTGGCCCACGGTCAAAGGAGTCGCGATCCGAAGGGAGGAGAAGATATTCCGTAACGAAGATCTACGATGTCCGCGGTCGAACTTCGGGGAACCAAGGGATTCCGTTGTTTAGCGTATCGTAAATCACTAGGAAAAATCTCTAGGTGGCTCGCAGGGCATATCCATTCCGAGCGCCCATTGTTCGGGTACAGAGGGCTCGTACCCGCCGGCCGAAAACAATTTTAAAGTCGGGGAACGGTTTATAGCATCTAAAATAGGTTGTTCCGAGTTGGAACTTTCGAAACAGCCACGTTTCATAGCGCACCAGTGCCTTCGCAAGAGGGGAGCGCAAAGATGTGTCCGTTCCCGATCCCCACCATCCCCCGTTCGCTCCATCTTGCTCGGCACGTTTCTCATCTCGATGTCACGACAAATACGTGTCGCTTCCTTGTCGTGGCTCGTATCTGATAATGATGTAGCCCGATACACGCATTGTGCGCATTATGTATATGCGTGTACCTGTTTCGGCTTGTTTTCACCGATGGGTAACCCCAGCTCGCGATAAAGAAAGTCGGCAAAGTAGGAAAAGAAAGGTCTACGCAGAAATAAGTGTTTGAGTTTCGCGAGGGAGAGGGAGAGCCAGAAAGAGAAAGAGAGAGAGAGAGGGAAAGAGAGAGAGAGAGAAAGACGTGACGTACAGCATTAAGTCAAGTAGTACCGGTAGTACCGTAACGGGTGGATTCGTCGGTTGTCCTGCTTCACCTGTGTCTGCAGTTCACGCCGGTTCACGCCCTTCTTCTTTTACACCGTTCTCGCTAACGGTTAATCGACGTCGACCACTTCTTGCGTTTAAAAGATGCACGAATGCACCAGTGACGCCATCTGGTGGCGACACCTTGTAACGAGCTTTACCGCCCTCATGTTCTGTTTTCAGTTTACTCGGCATAACCTGAACAGATATATGATTTAAAGGGTTATGTATTATTATAAAACAATGGCACGTTTATTGGCTATATCGAAATTTAGAATAATAACAACATTTGTTAGGGAAAGGAACAGTTCGACTCATTGGGTTTGTATAATTTTGTTATTAGTAAAAATTGGTTGAATCATTACCTGGTTGCAAACATTTTCGACGACGCGCATGAAAAATTGAAGAATCCTTACTTCTTTTTCGTATATTTATGTTCGCGCGGACCGCTGATCGATTTTCGCATCAGTTAACTGATAATCATAAAAAAATAACGAAATTAATGTAATATTAATCAATATAGAGAATTATGTTGTAAACTGATACATTTTAAATGTTTTATTCAGGCCGTGCTTAGGAAAAAGAAGACTGCTAGAGATAAAGCACTCGATTATTTCGATGAATATTATGGATCAATTTATGGAGATCTATGGACAAACATGCGTGCTTCATTACTTATGAAGAAAAATAAACATATAGCAATGATTAATAATTTTAGCGATTCAGAGAGGACACAATCGGAGTTGAAAGTATGTACTTTTTGAAACTCATTAAAATTAATTCAAAGTATCTTCAATTAGGATTCGTTTTAGTCCATGGGTGCAGTGCATGTAAAGTCATTATATGAGGCATTTCAAAATAATATAAAGCAAAAAAAAGAGATCGAATCTATGGAGTCACAAAATGTACAAAATCCTATGAACTCTATTATAGAAAACTCTCAGTTATCAGAAGTAAACTCGCTTTATCCTGAAGAAAGAACCAATTTGTTGCAATCATTAAAATCAGAGGAAGATAATGAATCATTAGTTAGACTAGACGACGCATTACAGCCTGTAAAATTACAATCTATAGAACAAGATTTAAGTGAGATAGAAATAGATACTAATCGTACTATTGAATCGTCTTTCGATCAATCTATACTCCATGAATATATACCTACTACAAGATTAAAGGGTTAGTTCAATCTAGACTGTTTAAATTGAACAAAATTTTAGATCTTACTTACATAAATTTATTCTACAGGTTTAGACGACTATGTGCTACAATCTGATTATTATAAGTTTTATAATAAAGGAGCTGACTTTAAAGTAGATATTGTCAAAGAATCTACTATATTATTCCCAGAACATTTACACCCATATGCATTTCCAAGAGGAAGCGAAGAGATTTTTACATTTCCTAAAAGAGGATCCACTGGAGTTTCAGGTCTATACCTCAGATTGAAATGAAATCATTTCTTATTAATAGGTATATGAATTAAAATAAAATTTATCTACTTTGTTTTCTAGATTATTATTTGTTCGATGGTGCCTCCTTACTGCCTGTTTTAGCTCTTGATATCAAATTGGGAGATGTTGTGCTTGATATGTGTGCTGCACCAGGAGGTAAATCCTTAGCTATTTTTCAGACTCTTATGCCACATTTATTGGTGGCTAATGATATATCAGAATCTCGAGCAAATAAAATACGTACTGTTATAAATCAATATTTATTTAATACTGGTAAGGAGAAAATGATTCTGGTATCAGAAAACGATGCTCGACTAATCCACGAGAAAGATTTCTATAATAAGGTATTGGCACTTATTAAATTTTGATACTTCGTGAACAATATGTAAAAAAAAATATTTACACATTTATACATTTTAGATTCTAGTCGACGCACCGTGTACGACGGATAGACATTCGTTGCATTCTATCGAGAATAATATTTTTAAATCTACCAGGATTAAGGAAAGATTAAAACTCCCAGAGCTTCAATCTGAGATTTTAACGTTAGTTTATGTATATGTATATATATACGGAACTGAGTAGTTTGTATTATTTTTGTCAATAATATTTAATTGTTGTTCTTTTTTTAGAAATGCACTAAGATTGGTGAGTGTTGGAGGCACTGTTGTTTATTCAACATGTGCATTAAGTCCTGTTCAAAATGACGGTGTTGTGCAAGTTGCATTGAAAAACATCTGGGAAGAGTCTAATTCGATATATGTTGTAAAGTGTGTATATTACATTTCTATTTTGGAAAATAATTTTATTAATCATATTATTTGTATTTGTTGTTCATGCGATGCATTCATTTTTAGGGATATGTCAGAAGCTTTATTACCGTTGCATTATATGTACGAATTTGGAAATATTGGAACGAGGTATGGTCATATCGCTATTCCCACACTTATAAATAATTGGGGTCCTATGTATTTTTGTAAAATAGAACGAATACGATGAGTAAACATCCAAAAGTGTTCGTATAAAATGTACATAGCATTGTGAGTATGTAACTAATGACGTAATATTTAACGTAATATTTGTAAAATTTTAATATGGTAAATCTATAAGTCTTGTCATGTCAAAAGAGGTTATCAGTGATAACCTTTTCTTTAAACAGCTCTTCATTTCTCACACGAAAATTGTTAAAGTGAAATTTATCTATGTAAATACAAAACCGGAAAAGTAATACTGAACTTTATATGTGTCAAAAATGAAACGAAACAATTGAATAATATTATATACGACCAAAGAAAATTTACTTTTTAATGTCATCTTTTAGTGGTAATGTCTGATCGCTTGTTTCTTCGTCAGCTGGTTTAATTCTATTCCAAGCTTGTTCTTCTCCACTTCCGAAGATTGTGTAGATTAACATCTCGATTATGTACAACCCCACAGTCGTGAAGAATATGACTCTCCATGCTCCTATTGTTTGCTGCGGTAACAGAAAATTTTCGACGGTTCAATTAGTTAAATTTTTGCAAAATTTCTCTATCATAATTGAAATAATTCTATTACTGAAACCTACGTTTCCATGAGTCAGTTTTCCAACAAATATCGGAACTACAAATCCAGGTATTGTAGCAACACAATTTGTGATCGCGACGAGTGTACCAGCAAAATTTGGAGCAATGTCAATATGGTTCGATAAGAACCCACTGTACATTCCACCAATGCAAGTTACTCCAATAGTCATTAACGTAACTGCTAAGGATCTATTGCAGCCAACATATGAAACTCCTATCAGGCAGAACATCGGAACAACGGATGCTGCGAAAAGAAATATTTTCATTTACATTTAACTGGGTTTGTACGATCTTTCAGATGTATTAATGATAATAGCAATAAAACTTACCGAACCATGTTCCAATTTTTCTTGACATTGTAACTGTGATCAAGTTCTTTCCTTGTATGACTGCGAGAACTTTGCTGAGCACCATAGTAAAGATCCACATACATAAAAATGGCATAGAGGAGAGGGTAGCATTCTGGAGACAAAAATATTTAACTCGAATAAGATGAATTTTAAGATCTTGTTCAATTTATAATGGAGGTACTCACTGAACTCATGTCGAATTTTAAAATCTGATTCATGAAAGTGGGCAATTCAATTAGCAGCATGTACCAACCAAAATTACTGCAAAAGTGAGCAATTAAAATTGCCATGAATGGTTTCGATTTTAATACATGCTTCCATGGGACCGGCAATCTCTAAAAAGATAAAAATATTTGAATGCTTAAAATTTGTTTTAAGTGTATCTAATGTCTACACAAAGTTAAAGTTTACGTTGCGTAAAAATTTAATGTTTTATGAATTTTATCGGACCTCTTTATGTTCATTGCTATTTTTTGCGTGCCCTAAAGATTCCATGATATAGTTCTTTTCGTCTTCGCTAATAAGTCTAGTTTGTTCTTCGGGACTGTCCTCAATCATTATCCACCACGCAGTACACCAAATCAAACAGAGAGCACCTTCTATGTAGAAGATCCATACCCAATCAAAGTTTGCGGCTAATATTCCCGTTAATAAAATAGAGATTACCGTTCCAAGTGCTGTTCCTATTTTAAGCAGAAGGTTTCGTCTTTATGAATATGTAATCAAATATAATATACAATAACAATTCATAAAAATATTGAAGCTCAATTACGAAAATAAATGTTAAGAAAATTTATTAAAAATAAAATTAATAGAGTTTATTAAATGACAAAATAAAAACTTTTAAATTAAAAATTAATCTGCAAAAAAATAATGTCTAGAATAATGGAATTAAAAATATTAATACCTGCATAAACAATAGAAGCGATAACACTTCTTTCGTTCGGTGGTGACCATTTAGCAATCATAACGTGCATAGCAGGAAATGTTACACCCTGCAATAAAATGGTATGTCTTTTGTCATTGAAATCACTTCTATTTGGTAAAATATTATTTCTTTAGTACTAACTCCGCCGATCCCTTGCAAAATTCTGCATATAATGAAAAGAGAGTAGTGGAGCTGTGCAGCAACAGGTGACAATATGGATGCCAGTACGTTTAGAAGTACCGATACATTCATTACCCATTTGGCGGATAACAATTCAGCCATTCTGCCACCCGGAAGCAGTGATACCATGTACCCCCAAAAATACGAGGATAAAATCAGTCCTTGTAGTGGTTCGTTCCACACAAATGGACCATCCTACGAAAACGATATAATTATACTTCTCCATCGGCACCATTTTATTTAATATTCATGACCTCTCGATAGCAACAAGATTTATATACCTCGACAACACCTTTTGTAATGTTTAGGGATGTACCGTCGTGCGGACATTCGTCCACCGTAAGCCCAGTTGCAAATTCGGACTCATTTTTATTGAATGCCGACAGCCTCACAGCAGTGTGGTTTACCATAGCCACTATCGCCACACTTACGTTTACCTTGAAACCATAAATAATTGCCAATCCAATAGAACCCATTACTGCCATCAAGTACCGCGCCGGCAATATGATGCCTTTGCTTTCTGAAAATATATTTACGAACATAGCATTCATCATCAATAATTCACTTTTTAAAACGTTTTACTAAATTACTGATTACATTTTAATATTTTTGTGCCTTTAATTCGCAAGACCTAAGAACTTTAAGTAAATTGTCGATTATCTAAATGGACAAGTCGGATAAATTGTCTGTTTTGTTCTATTAATAAATAGATCCTAGAGTTTATGAAAATAGAGAAATATCTATTTTCATAATCAGCCTCTTTAGAATTGATAACTTCGCCGAAGATTTTGCCCATACAACGCGGCAGTATCGTACAAGGTATCCCTTGGCGGCAAGGTTAAATGCTACGTGGAAGCGAGGATAGCGCGTACGTGACCAATTGTGCATATAAACTGTTCCATTACCCAAATGTTTGAGAATTCATTAATAAATATTTATGAAACTTCTATCAGAACCGTCACAATTGCCAAGTCTAACGAAAAATTAAATTCTGCGATAACACGTATTAGAGATAGTACTACCAAAATTTTTACCAAAATTTCGACGATCTTCCGATCCGAACGTTAACGCATCCTATTTGATCGATAATGGAGAAATGTTTCAAACTACATTGGATACATTAATTTCAGATACTTAAAGTAATAGATACACTTGTTTAGTATTCGAAGTAAAGCATCGTTTTTTATTACGCACGTTTATCTTCGTTCGTAAAATGGGTCATGGGTCGGTTGAACGTGATTCCAGAATAACTCTCTGGCCAAGTAACTAACAACCGAACGATCAAGGAGACAAAAGGGGGTTAATTGTTCGATATATTTAGGTGGTAAATTCGTTAAAAATTGTTCAATTACACGCCAGCCTCATTTTCATAAATCAGCGTGCGAATATAAAATTCCCTTATTTAAATTTAATATTTTACCAACAATAATTTATCAGAATTGATAATGTCGCGCACGAATGACGACAATTAGTCACTGCGGTTGCAAAGGCGTTGCATCAACCAAGCGTCGCGACGGCTACAGGTATTGCAGCTTCGTGAATACCACAATTTAAACGATTTAATTAATGCCTTGTTATTAAGTAGAAAACATAATTATCACTACACATAAATTCAAAAAATTATCTTCACATAATATTTGTCCCCTTCTGTTTGTTTAACTTATCAGATTCAATCTGTTGAAATAGGCTTGTGAGATTTTGTACAAAAATTGGTAAGTTACAGATCAATAATGCGCACTAGATTCGATGTCACCTGTTGAATGTTCTGTTTTCATGAAGGATTAACGATTTGAGAAATGAATCCTTTCAAAATGAATATTCTTTATTACTAATATTAATATTTTATTAGTAAGTCAATTTAGAAAAATCGATATTATAGCGTTATATAAAAATCTGGAGACGGAGGACATTTGAAGGTTATTGAAATGATCTCCAATGAACTCCGAGGGCAAGAAAAAGTCAAACTAGTATAATGTATTACAAATAAAATATAATATAGTATATACTGTCCATTCTTAAAAGTATATATTAAAAATATAAACAGGGTATACTAAACAATAATAACTATAGAAAACAAGTTCAAAGAGCTCGCCTACCTTGGGGAATATTTTTTCCAGCCATGGTCTCCTCTGGTCACTTATTGTTAAAAAATAATTTCGTAAGTCGAATAATGTATAAAAGTACTACTTCACAAATCGAATTCACACCATTCAGTTTGCTAAATTAATCATTAAAAACTGTGACACGTTGTGTAAATCACTTATCATACTGCGCACTCAATTTCGATTATTTGATAAGATTAATTTTTTCTAATCGTAAACTTTCTACTGATCACTGATTTGATTTTCCTTGATTGACAACTGACAGGTAAAACGTTTAATTCGGGAACTTTCGAGCCTCCGTTTCGATTCTACATTTGTGCAACGTGCTACTAAAGACGTGCGAGATGTCTCGGATCCTCCGAACCTTTCGGACGTTACCACCGTGCGTGCGCCTTTTCTATAAATGCCGTGCTACGCGCGAACGCAGACTCGAAATCCATGTGTTACACCACCTTCGGCCCATGTGACGTACTTCTGTTTACGTTGCCACCGTCATCGATTCCCGGAATGTTTTCTGTTTTAAGCCGCCGCAGGACATTTTAGATAATAAAGGAACAAAATTATTAATTATGCAACATACATTTCACTAAAATATTATTAAACGTCATTCAGACAAAAACGAGAAATCATTTATTGCAGGCCTATATAAGGGATGAAAACTGTAATAGTATTTTTTAAAATCGAACAGGTCTTTAAATAAACAATATCAACTATGACCTTTACGAAAATACGTAATGCCTTCGGCCTTGTTGTTTTATTCAACAAAAATGTCGCATTTACTGTTTATATTAGTTAATATCATGGTATGTTTACTAAACATCGCAGTATATTTTATAAACCATTATTTTAAAGGTCACAGTTCAAGTATAGATGGTTACTCAAACAGAACATAAAGGAAGTAAAACGGTATAGTAGAAAAATCAGAAACTAGTTTTAAACATGATAGAGAAAGTCTACTTGTCTACAGTTACATCTAACTTAGTCACTGGAAACATGAATTTATTTAAATCAATCATTCCCTACTAAACTTATTTTAATCATTTTATTGTGATATCTACAAAGGAAGAATATTATGAATATACTAAAAAGATTGCAAATTTTCTTTTTTCTATATTAACGCTCTTTTTGATAACTGTGACAATTTTGAACATTTATTCGGCAAAGTTTTCATTTATGAAATAGTGAGACGAAGGATATTGCTTGAAGTAAATACGAGTTGTTATTTAATTGTGCATGTCCGATCGAACACGTGCGAAATTAGCGTAGAGTTTACGTCTGGTGCAAAATGCAGATGATATTTATAAAACAAATATGTAGTTCTAACCACGGGATCAATGTGAAGTTACATTCGTATGCATTAGAAGACACAGCCTTCGCTATTTTACTAACAGAATTTGGCAATTCGAAGATTGTCGAAATGTAATATGATGAAAATATGACGTCATCTGTAAATTTTGTTGTATAAAAATCATTAAAATACTTTATTTCGTGAGAATAAAAATCGAAACATGAGTGTGGCATCAATAAATGACGATAATCTAGAGGAAATATATACGTGGGTCGAGCAAATGACGTTTTCGAAACCGAAGAAAAATCTTGCTCGAGATTTCTCGGATGCAGGTACAAGAAAATATAGTTTTGGCACAACAAGTTTGTCTAGGAAATTTAAAGCTTTCATTCAATTGATTTCAGTTTTTATGGCGGAATTATTGAAAAAATATTATCCTAGACACGTTGACATACACAATTATATATCTGGAAATAGCACTGCCAAAAAGATAGAAAATTGGTGTACGCTGAATCGTAAGGTTTTGTCGAAACTTAATATGAAATTAAAAAAAGACGTCATCGCTGACTTAGCTAATGCAACGCCGGGAGTTATCGAAAAAGTTTTGAGTGACTTGAGAGTTAAAATTTTAAGAGACTGTAATGCGGATAGAGCTGATCTGTATTCTAAGTATGAGGATACTGAGAAAGGAGGTAGGTAATTTATTATAGAAAACTGTACGCCATGGAAAATCGTTTCACTTAAGTATTGTTATTCCTTGTAAAGAGATTGTTAAATCAGTACTCGATCTCGAAGAAGTAGCAAACAAAACTGTTCCACGTCACGTGTTTGTTCGACTAAAACAAGAATTAGAAGAGAAAAATGATACCATTAACACCCTTCAACAAAAAATAATTCATCTCGAATCTTTGATGAAGTTCAAAGATCAAAGGATCACTGATCTCTCTGCACAAATATCAAAAGCAGCAGATCATTCTATTTCATCAAGATCTGACAATTTAACCATTAGCAATAGTTCAATCCCAAAACTACGAACTAAAACATAATCAAAGAAGTAACTTAAAACTTCTTAAAATAATACATTACGAACAGTTTTACCATTTTACTTAGAAAATTTCTATTGCTCTAAATTTTTTACTTGTGTACTTGTTTTTATACAATGTGAAATTTAATTTGTTTCACCATAATTATAAATTTGTCACAAATTTGTTAGTAGTACTATGTAGATTGTTCTGTTGATTCATATATCATAACTTCTTTTCATGCTAGTACAAAAAGTGATTACATTTAGTAATATTAAGCTTAAATCTATATATGTTTGCAAAAATCATATGCAAACGAGAACATTATAATGGTGCTCTCATGCTAGGTGGAGAAACCAATATTACACCATCACCACGGACAAATAACATAGATATATTCCTTTTTGTGGTACGATAAACCTCTTCATATGTTTCTTCATCAATCTCTACTGTGGTTACCGTTTCTTCTGCTTCTCCCAATACCATATTCAAATGTTGATCGTAAGCCTAGAATTAACATCAAATTAAAACAAAAATGATTTACACATGCATACATTTTCTTGCATGATAAAGCAATTACATGTAATCTTCCTCTGAGTTCCCTTTCGTTTCTCATTTTAACATAAATACGTTCATCGAGACTCAATCTTATAAGATCTAAAGGTTCCTTAACATTTATCGCTGGGACCTAAAAGAAACGCATGTTAGGTTATGATAGGTTAGATTCAAAATTGTAACAACAAATCCATGATCTTACTTGCTCCGCTTCGTCAGCCATGATAAAAATTAATTTTTTTAAATTACAAATTTATTTATAACTTATCAATAATCCTAAGTATGTTGCTACAAGTTTACACTGTAATAAACAGCACATTCATCTATAGTGCACGGAAAACATTACGCGGTATTATTCGGATAAATTCATAAAAGACTCCATTTTATCATCACTTACAGAACTTTCCGGCGAGCGGCGCCACTAGTGGGTTTCATAGGAAAACAGTGTCTTACAAAAATAGATTAAACTACTCTAATACTTTGTTAACCGAGTGTTTGTAACAGCTTTTTTAGCGGTGAATCGACAACGTTCATAACTATTCTACTTACGAATACAAGTATGGCTTAGAAACCCAAGGTAATAATTGCAATGTCTTACAAATTTGAATTTCTTCTCTATGTTCCGGTAACCAATAAGCAGTACTTATTGATGCACGCGATCCGTAAGTCGTTCTCTGTGACGCATTTATTCTTGTGGTTACTTTCCCATTAATTTCGAAAATTAGAAATCTCAGGTGAAATTTAATTAGCGCATTTGATACAAAAAACTTCATCGGCAAAATCAGCGGTGTAGACTTTGCTTTCCGCATAGTACAAGATACAGTCAAAGATTTTCAAAGTTAACGGTCACTTGTACATTTCAGCAACTATTATTGTTCTTTATTGAATCAGCAAAAACGTTTTAATGAAAGATCGTATTCTTTATTAAACGTATAAAATGAGGGGTTTTGTTACGCGTCGTTTTTCCTTCAAACCGTATAAAAATATGGTACCAAGTTTCCTCGTAGTCGTTATGCGTTCGTGTTCAAAATAGCGCGCGCAATTACGAAAGTGCATAAAGCACGGTGAACCAACAAGAAGCTAATGACTTAAATTTTACGTTTCAAAAATAAATATTCTTTATATAATTTTTGCTTGAGCGTGAGAGTTCAACTATTATTTGCCACTGAGATTCTTATTGCATACAACTTGCATGATAAAAATTTTCTAAAATTGCCAGAATTTAATACATTGACAGCCAAGACTACTTTGAACAAAATCTGTTTAGACGTCAAAATATTCGTTTCTTAATGAATAAATAATAATGAGTAGAATATAACAACAAGTAAAAAACAATAAATATATGCTTCTTTCTGTATCGTGGTGAACGTCTACCACGAGATAACCCGTGGTTAGCAGTCAGCGTATTAAAAAATGTTAAATAATAGAAATCTTCGAGGTTTTGTTTAGCTCAGATGTACGAATCAGTGTGCAACACTTGAGTTAAAATAAACAAGTGATTGACCTTGGCTAATGACTAGTAATTAAATTATCTACTAGTAATGTAGTATTAGTAGATGTAGCTGCAGGTGTAGAACTTCTAGAAAGAAGAGAGAGATGTACAAATTTGAAATAGTATAATTTGAATCACGCGCGGCAATACCAGAGTACATATCCGCAGCACTGGTTGCGTTCTGTGCTACGTGATCGATGGTGGGGCCACCGTTCAGACCCCCGGCGTCTACCTGGTCATCGGTTGTTACACCATTTCAATTGTAGCGCGCGTTAGTTCTCGGTTAGGCCGCGATGGTCGACCGGCGCTGTCTAGCAACTATGGGAATCAGTGTAGCTTGAGGTACATATTGCTAGAGCGATCGGCCGCGAGGGAGTGTACAACGCCATTTTCTCTAACCGCGGGTGAAGTCGGTCGACGGTACGTGAATCATTCGCAGACGAATTTGCAGGTTTCTGTCGGAGGACGTCGGGACCTGGGGCTGTCCGCGGCCCTGACGCGATCATCGGTGTTATGCGCGGACACGCGGGCAGCTGTGCGGTGGATATGGTGAGTTCCGAGAGATCGAAGCGCTCCCGGGAGACGTGACGTCTTGTCAGTTGGCCTTTTCCCATTCCCCCTTCTCGGTGAGCTCCCGCAGGGATGGCTCGTGCAGAGTTGTCGTTCATGATAACGTAACAGAGACCGGACGAGCGACGACCGACCGTTACGCATCGGAGACGTGTATCGCGACGGGCCGAACATTCACGTGGAATTAAAAACGGTTAGCGGCGAACACCGGGAAATCGCTGGACATTTCGTTCGGGCCAATGGGCGGAGGTTTAGGGCGGCACATGGCTGTTGGGGCGCCGGTTCTGCAGGGGGTGGTTTTCCCAACGGCTAGCTCCCACTGACTCCGAAACTCTCGGTTTTCCACGGCCTCCCATAGTCCGCGGCCCGACCCATCCCTAAATCGAAATCGTGCGAAATCGCGGCCGGTCACGGTTCGAGTAACAAGTTTCTAGTGACAGTGTTAAGAGAAGCAACTCCGTTATATGTCTCGATCTCCTTGCCGGAGTACGGAGAAGCTGCCGGAGATTATTCGGTATTTTGCGGATCACGCGTGCTCTTCCGTGTGTTCACCGATCTGTAGTTTGTGCACGTAAAGATCGAACGGAGGAGCGACGGTGATCGCCGACGGGACAAGATACCGCAATCTTTCTGCCGCGGAGCAGGTTCGGAATAGTTAGGTAAGTACGACTTTCGTCGCTGTATCTTATTCTTCTACGCTGTGTATTTCCTCTCTGACACTGTTCCTTGCGAACGGCTTGTGCCGTTTGACCTTCAATGATTTATCAATGGACCGTTAGATCGTACGGAACGTGTATGCGTCAGCATTATCGATCGACCAGTGTTGACACTACTTTCCTCTCCTCTTTCTTCTTCTTCTTTATTTTTCTTTTCGAAAAACTGTCCGTAGTCCACTTTGCTCTTTATTTTAATGTCATGCGTGCGCGTGTGTGTTCACGGTGCGACGGGTATGTATTGGGAACTGGTAATTTTTGTACGCGAGCTTAAGCGGTGCGCGTATCGTCGTCCCATAGCGATCGCAATGGAACGCGTAGGCGTAAAGTAGGGGCATCGGGAGGACTATTATCGGTACTTGAAAGTCGTCCCATTGATACGAACTTTACCTTGAATTTATCGCATCTCGGCCGCGCGTCTTTCGTGATCCCGTGTCGCATGCCGCTCGCCGATTAAAATCCGCCGTGCCGTGACATTCATGTGCCAATTAACCCGGTCCGCGTTTCGACCTTGTTGACGTTTTAAACGGTTTTCTGTCCCCCGCGTCTGTGAAATCCGATAGCGCACTTACTTCGTCGGTTAGCTGCTTAATCACGGATCATCTTTTTCCCTGCCGACGGGTAGGTCTTCCCTTAGGTTTCGTATCGCTTTCCGTTGCTGCCGCGAATTCGTTTCGTGCGGCGTATAAGGTGGCATTCATAATTCGGTCGTTCAATCGAATTTATGATGCGCAATTAGTCGGCAGCACTGGTTTTAACAGGCGACGGTGATCGATAACAGGAGCACTATATATCGATACCTCGAGTTAGGAGCTCGCTCGGGTAATATGTAATCGAATCAATGATTTATGGTTTTGCGATAGTTTGAGTTAGGAATAGTCACGATCGTGGGAATCGCCGTTTTTTGCGACGATAGTCGTTCTGAGTATAAACCCAATGATAAGCACCAGAAACTAATAATCATAACAATTAGGCCTAACCGTCGACACAGCCTGTTTCGTTATCTAAATCCTATGGTCAACGGTGATCATTATTAAAGATCTCGGTCATCATCGTGATAATTAATACAAGTATCGATCATTATTATTGTCTCTATCACCGTTATCGATCATTATGGTGATAATAATCGAAAACATTAGCCATTATGATAACAATTGGTCGTTAGATGGTAATCGTACTTTCCTATCAAAGTCATTAATGCTGGAAACAATGACGAAATTATTAGAATATGAAATTCATAATGGTAGACGCTAATATTAGTAGCCATTGTGAGAGTAATGAATAGAATCGTTAGTCGATATCGTAGAGTCCACTGGCATTAGTAGATTGATCGTTCAAAAGATTCAAAATCAATGTAATAGTACGTAGTACGTTAGAAATCTTTTTATGCTGTTTATAATAAAAACTAGCCAAAAAAATGTACTTCGTTATGCAATAATTGAAGTAGACTTCATTGGTTATCGTGTTAAACACGAACTCCTTTCCAGTAGCACGTTGATAAATTAATTAAACGATTTCGAGTCCAAGGCTTGATAACAAGGTGCAAGGGAGATTAATTAAAAGAAGCACGCCCGCGCACTAATTATTCCACGCGTACGAACTACTTCTCTTGCAAGAAACTAGAGTCCGTGAAGTTGGCTTTTCTCACTATTGTAGTGGGGCGCCATTGTGTTCGCAACACTTCTTTTCTGTGCCACTATTGGGAAGGTAAACAGATTCGCCGACACTATCGTACGCGCATCACCAATCAAAGAAATTACAATTCCAAATAATAATTGGATCTAAAAGTATAATGGAGACAGCGACGCAATAAATACTTCGCACAGTGCTGAATGAGTCTTTTTGCCGATTGCGAGTGTCATTGCTTCTACGGATAATAAAGAAACGAAGAAATTGCATAAGTCGAGAATCTGGAAAATTCGAATAAAAAATGGTTCAAAAAAACAACTATAAAACTTAACTGACTGAGATAGTTTTAACAGTCCTCCATAGTAAAAAACGTAAAATCGATTCTCGGAATCAGCGTAGTCATAAGTTTTTTTCAATTACCGCCTGCATCATTAATATTATTACTAGAATCCGAAACTATGCGCAACATACAAATTGGTCAAGTTAATTGGAAGAAATATAAGTTAAATGAAAATGTTTTTCTTGTTTTAACAATAATAATTAGTCAAAAATAATGTAAAAGTATTCTCAAATTGGTTTAATGTTTTCACATTTGCGTGTTTGACCTTATTGCAATGAACCAGTCTTTTTGCGGTTTTACGAATTGTATGTAAAATCATTTTGAACATATCTAATATGAAAAGCATTTTGTTATCATTAGATTCAGAATTTAATGTACGGTCTTGGATAAAATCAATTTTATTTGAAGTAATCGACTAATCAACGTAGAATTTCTAATACCACGTGTAATTGTTAAAACGCAGAGGAAGGAAAACTGATGGTAAATAAGGTTGTCCTCGCCGGCTTTCTCAGTAAACAGAAGACAGGATGAATGTGAGAGTGTGTTTGAAGTTCTATTTATGGCAGAGGCATGCTTAGTTTATTATTCGTTAAATGACACTGTATGCAGCGTAGCAGAATACATTTTTCGAAATATTCAACACACACGTATAAAAATGTTGGTTAAAACAGTCAGCCTGAATATAATGCCCGATTTAGTTCTCCAGCTTTTAAAAGTTTGAATTACATACAAATTTTAGTAATTATTATTACCAATGTCAAGATTATAAAATTCATGTCATAATATTATTAAGATTATAAAGATATTAATCTATGAATCGTCAAGTGGTTGAGGGTGAATGTATTTTGCAGTCTACCAAATATTTCTATAATATAATTAAACTGTATACTCTAATAGAGTAATTCTAAGATAAGAAATTTCAAGTCCTGACAGAATTTCGTATTTGTCCGGACAAATCAGCAATCGACGAGCAACGGCACATTTCGTGAACGGCATCGAGAAGGCCGCGCGCTGAAAGGGAAAAATCGTACACTATCGAGCGAGCCGAGCCGAGCCGAGCCAAGGCGTACACTCGAACACGTGTTCGAGCACGCGACCTGTGCGGGAGAACGAATTTAAAATAACTGCGCGCGTTTTATGGGTGGAGTGCCCGTCGAGATATTTCTTTATTCATGAGTGCGAACGGCGAGGCACCGCGGCGCGCATTAATCCTTTAAAATCGTCGCAGCTCGAACGCGCGCTCCGGCCCGTGTATCCGAGAAATTGCATCCGCGATGCATTTATGCGTGCTGGGGAAGCGCGGTTTCTCTCTTCGGCGCCGTTTGTTTTATCGGCGGAACGATTAAGATTGAAGAGACCGATGATAACTCGCGGGCTTGTTCCACCGAGAAAAATACCGCGCGCGCTGTCTGCTCGCTTTACGCATCCCTCGTGCTGTATTTCCACCACTATGACACGCGTATCGACGTACGAATTATGCTCTCGTGGCGGGCCAACGATTGTACTCTTTCTTGGTGGACGGGAAACATCGCACGATTATACAATGCACAAAAAAATTGTTATAGGATAGAACAAGTTTCGATGAAATTCCTCAACTTCGACTGCCGATAATTTCCGGAAAAACCATTGTAGACTGATAATGTTTTTTTTTTTAAATTAAAACTTGAAACGTCTATTCTAAAATACTGTTCCTCAATTTTAAGTTTGTCAAGTTTGACGAAATGCGCGAACCTTGTCGATTTTTTTCGGAGTTGCCGTTTGCAGCTGAAAGAAGTTCGATCCTACCTCTTTAATTAAAAAAAAAAAGTATAGAGAGGGAGTATGTTAAAAAATATATTGGAAGAATTAATAAATGCAGTTATAAATAATTCTTAGCACAACTCCCAGTGTCGTTAAATTTATATAACGAAACGAGGTACAATTTGAAACGCATGGATTGTGTATGCTTAAACGGTGTCCCTGGGTGTGTATGTAATTTTAGGGGAACGTTAAAAAGCTTTTAGCGTGTTCAATATTCTCCGAGATAGGCGTTCAAATATGTGTTTAATCAACAATTTTAAAAGCTTGCTTTCACCGCTTCAAAGTAGACAATCGTAGACGTAAAACAATCCACGTTCATTTATTATTTAAGCCACGATGCGTTGTTTGCATGACGGTTCTTGAATTTCAAATGTCTATCGTTACTTACATTATTTATCTTATCTAACCGCATAATTTATATGTAAAAAGTTTGAAGTTACGAGAGCAGAGAAAACAAGTTTTACCATCAACAATATTCGAGTTTCTTCTTCCAAAAAACAGGCGGCATTTGTAACAATGCAAATAGACTTTGACGCGAGACTTGTTTCTGACTTACAAAAGCTACGAAGAAACTGCAAAACTTGTTTTGTAATTGAAAAATCGTATATCCTAAAATGGCAGAGGAATGACAAGAAGCGCGACGATGAAGTCGCACTTGATCCATTCGATCGCGGATTTCTCGGACGCATGAACACGTGCAGCGACGATTAAATAGAGTACTCGGTTGAATTTGTTGAATCGGTCTATATAGAGCAACAAATTCCATCACGCTCCGGTGTTTTTCGCAGCTCCGACACCCTCTTTCACTCGATTCAGTTCTCGATTCGCTTTCACACACTCGAAAGTCTATTATACTGATTTGGTGCGTGGCACATTAAAGCGGCGCACGTCATGAGTTCATATTAACCAGTGATTTACGGCACGTAACATGGTAACCGAATAATAATGGCTATCCTGTCCTACGGTGAGTCACAACACAGCGGTGACCAGAAGCGTTCGGACGTTTATCGGGTGCAACGTAAACTTGATACACGTCGTCGCCGAATTATTGAATGTAATTAATATTGTTCACGGATCGTCGGTGATTGATGGATAATACTAATTTCTCGAGACTCGCGAAACCTGCAATATTGATTGAATACGGCCGTTCGGCGAACAACGGATCACGTTTGCAAATTAAGTTCCGTGAACAATTAAGAGGCCTTGGTATAGTAAATCTTTGTGGTTTGAAAATTTGTGTATAGTGTAGAGGTTTTTATAGTAGGTTAGTGGAAGATAGTGGAGATTTTTATAGGAACAAAGTTCCTATAAAAATTAGTGTATGATCTACTTATTAAGTTTAACTAAATGAAGAGAAAATACATTTTATTAAAATATCTTTTTAAAACTTAAACCCTTTTTGAGAAATTGGCGAGAGGATTCTGTACTCGAAATAATTAGCTCATTAGAATTGCTTTCACAGGAGATCTTGAAACAAATTTTAGTGATATTTCTTTGCCAGTTTCTCTTTGAGGTATGGAGAAACGCAGCAAGAAAAGTCGAAATTGCTCTTAACACGATTGGTGTCTAGAGCAAAGGAAAGCTGGTGTAAGAAAAGGTGACGTTACGCCTTTGATGTTAGGTTTGGTGATAGTAAGCACGGGGAAAAAGTGAAACGACGGTGCACTGTGCTCTGGGAAGCTGCAGAATACTTCTGAAGTATTTGTAATTTCATTTCAGTCGGCGGAAGAAACGAAGTTCATCATCGCTCGATTCTTCGGCTTGTATATTGGTTTATATTTAGGTGAAACTGAATTGGGGCGAAGTTAAGTCAATCTAACGAAGTATTCAAATGAATGAAGAAATTATCGGAGACTGAAACTCTTTTCATGAAATTTAGCTGGTTGAATTATTGGGAAGCGAAATAGAAATGCACGTTAAATCATGTTCTAACATGACATACGCTGTTTTAACAGTCGTGGAATTCTAGTCTTAATTTTACAAAAGTGGAATTTGTTATCTGAAAAATTATTTTCTTTTCGTGTTTTAAATTTTAATGGAAATTGCTAACGGTTTTTTTTTTGCGAAGGAAATTGTTCAGCGTTTTACAGTGTTTAGTTCAGTTATCTAACATGTATTGCAGAATTCAATTCGAATCGGTTAGACTTGAATAACACAATGGAGTTTCGCCACGACGGCGATTGGTATTCGTGTAGTGATATAACTCTCACTTTCTATCGTTTGAGGAGATGATCCATCGCGTTGCGATTCCACATGCTCACGATTTGTAGCTAGATACGATTAACCTTTCGCTTCAAGTCGAGTCGAGTCGAAGCTTTGAACGTTCAATTCATTTTTACGTTCGCGAGCTTTTAAATTAAATATTTAATACGAATACAATACACAGTTTAGTACAATACAATTTGTTTAGACATAGCACATAGAATCAACTTTTAAACACCATTTGAACAATTTTTTCTGATTATAAAGCGTAAGGGCAGTTGTTTTTCTGAAAGTAGAATACGAAAGACGTACTTAGATAACAGTTTCGAAACAAGTGTTAGAAAATGGAAGAAATAATTTTAGAAATCCACTTCGATTTTAGTGATACTGGCCCAGTACGTTGTGATGACTTCGAATTGGATTTAATTGGCACAAGTATTCCTCTGTCGATATCAATTGGATGAGAATACTATTTCGGGGTTACGAATATTGATCTTCAGCGACGAACATGGGCTTGCACTAAATATATAATTTCTGTTCCCAGCGGGAACCAGTGACAAAGTAACTTCTGTGATTTTAGTCAGGAGATCACGAGCCACGGAATTTATTTGAAAATACGCAACACTATATTTTTGCTAATAAAAGATTTAAAACATTTTCGTGAATCCTGTGAAAGATGGAAAAGCAAAATTTTTACATTTATCATTCGATTTCTTGAGACTGGAGATCAATTTTTGTTGGTTAAAAAAGTACTGAGAAAGGAATGATTAATTTAGAATGGTGAAAGGGAACTTGAATATATAATCTTAAGTTAGGAATTTCACTGTACAATTAATTCATGATGTGTTCTTATTGTCTATTTTGTATAAAAGGAAGAATGAGTATGCTCTGAGTACGTGCTTATTCTTTCTTGCACTTATTTGATAGAACAATGACATAATAATTTCTAGGCTGCGAATTTTTTGCATCATTGACAAAAATGGCTAGATTAAAAATAAGATTCTCTTTGAATAAATCTGGATTATATTTTTATTTAGCATAAAAATCTGCAGTTTAGTAAAATATTAAAATACTAAACCAGATTTTCTACCATATTTTCTATATTTTTGGATTTTGTGTAACATACATGTTTTACAACATATAATTATAATTTCTTTTGGTAGAAATTAATAGGTTAAAATTCGTAGTAATAAAGATCTACTTTTATATGGTCTTAAATGAGCGCCCCGTTTTATTAACAGAAAATTATGTTTCCTTTGATAACCATTTATTTTCCTTAACAAACTGTTTCACTTCCTTATGGTCAAAGGTTTAATTAAGACTGCTGTTAAAATCCTACGCTTTTTGCCATTTGATTTTCTAATTGCACCCCGAGGTTAACGGTATCGATTTATCCTACTCTCGCTTATACATATTTCCGTAACGCTTTTCCCGGATTCCAGAGCGGAGACGTATCACTCGGAAAATCGCGAGAAACAAGAATGGAACAGGTGTGCTCTCCGCGTGATGATGCGAATGTTGACCCTTCGCAGGCTGTTTACGACGTAACGGTGCACCAGCAAATGGTTCAAGAATAGTTGCTGAAGGTACGGTTGAGCGATTGGCCGCGGAATCCGACGTGTTCGCGACCTGCCTCTCGCTACTTTCTATTTTTCGAGAAAAACCCTGTCGCATTGTGGGGCTTCGCGACGACAGGCTCGCTTTTGCCTGCCACCGCGTACTGGATCCAAGAAATCGTGTTCTGTCGTTGAAATTATTTTAACGTTGTTTTATAGTTCTCTGTTGACGAAATGTTATCAAATATAAAATTATGTGTTAACATTTAAAAAATCGAGGTGATCAGCATTTTGTACATAAAAAAAGATGCTTTTCTGTAAGTTTCCATGTTCTGACACGTAGAGAAGTGAACACTGTCCAATTTTTGTTGGAAACACTTCTTTGCCAGGTCATCGAAAATGTCTGAGAAATCGAGGTTTGTTTTGAAATTCGATACGAACGCTCAGTGACGAGGGTTGGACGCGATGGGCGGTCGATTAAACCTTGGATGGTTATTTCCTACGTTCTAAGACGTTCGTTAATTACCGTTAAATTGAGAACCTTGTTTAATATTTGGGAATTAAGTATTCTTTCTCTTAAGAAAATAATATACAGTTCTCATATATGGGTAGTATCTTCACTTATAGAAAAGGTGTTATATACTCGGACACTGAAACTCTAACAGGATACGATCTGGTAGCAAACAAAAATTTGTCTAAAGGCGCATCGTGGTGAAACGATTCGCTTGTTAACGACAGCGATCGCTAACACAATCGGCTCGTTCAACGAGCATTGCGCGATCGACGCGTTCGCATCGTTATTGGCTGGGCTTCGATAACGGAGCGAAATGTTCCTAGGAAGAATCTCGTTAGGATTTTATACCATGCGCTTCCTGCAACACGAAAACAAATTGACTTCCCAGTGAATTTTGTGTTCCCGACTCTCTGCATGTTAAATAACGCGTGAGAGCAAAAGTTTCGAATTTTATGGACGTTGACCTCATTCACGACGTCAAAAAACCAGCAGTTAACTATCCTCGAATCGCATAGTAGGTATACCATAAAATGAATAGAAATAATGAATGCACTGAAATACTATCAAACACCATTAAAACTTATAATAGTGCAATACATTTTTCGAGCTGATCAGAGCACAACAAATAGATTCGCAAAGCCACGTAACTTGGAGGAACGTCCACTAATTACGCCACCCCATTACCTAATTGATACTTCGTTAAGAAAATACACACGCCGTGTTTAGTATTCCATAAATTGCATCTCGCGATCTCGTGCAATATATCGGACTAATTGAATCATTAGTACGTACAAGATTAAAGAACCGCTGGTACAACAGTGTAATTAAATTATTTGTTAAACTTTTCGCGGAACACGTCTGTTATCAGCGCAAGCGAATTCGTGATTTGATATTAGTTTCCATAACAACGTCCATGTGACCGATAATATCGAAACAGATGGAACGATCGCACGGTAAAGTAAAATGACGAAATTCGTGTCGAAATCGGAGAACTTTTGATAAAAATCGAGGCACTGCGGAATAAGGGAAAATTGGAAATAATTTCCCTTTAATTTAAAAGAAATAGAAATATGGCTCCGATTTTTCCCCCAAAATTTACAACACATTAAAGTAACCCTTTCATTCGAAAATTTTGTCTATGCTATAATTTTTGTGAACGATGTGTTTACAATTTATTCATGAAATTAAAAAATACTCGTACTATGCCCTCTGCATCTGTTTGCAACATTTCAGCTGTAGAATAAAAAAGATATCGTCGCTATATCCCATTTCCATCGAAAGTTTTTTGATTTCGACACAGCCTCGTCGCTTCGGCAGTCCCAACGCCGGAAAAAAACTGCCGACTATCGATTTGTACTGTTTACCGCTACCGCCACGTTCGTAATAATTGTTAATTAGCGAGTTAGCCGAGCGCTCGGCCCCGCTCGCTCGCCCGGCACCGCTCCTGTTGCTTCTTCGACGCACAGTTTCTTCTTTCTTGTTCGGCAAGCAGCGCGCTTGAATTTCTTCGCGACGATCCGGTGTCACACCAGCCCGACAACTTTTTCCCTTCTCGCGCCACGATTTTCGAGTGCACATCGACCAGTTGGTCGCCTTACTTACCGCTTTCCGCTCGAACTTTGTTGCGACGCTCCTCGTAGGCTGCTCTTAAAAACGTTTGCTTGTCGCAGAAATAACTTGCAGCTCTCGGCATCTCTGCTTTATGAATAACTTCGCTAAGCGAGATGAGAACCATTAATATCTGCCAGAGTTCAGCATTGTTCGAATTGTTTCGAATCAATTTTGATGTAAGATGGCTGTTCGAACGAATTCCTTTCAGTCGAATATTTTGTTGGAACGAAGATTATTCATTAGAAACTATTCTATGCTATTTATTCGAGTAAACGCTGTATAATTATTCGAATAACTTTTTCAATTATAATTTTAAGTTTTTATTATAATTAAGTAAAACAGAATTAATATCAATATTCAGCGTCTGTATTTTCTTTAAAATTTTCTATGTGCTGCTATTTATTGTTTATTTACGAAAAAATCGATTGTACTGATTTATTCACCGTCCATATCGACGCGTTAAAATAACAATTTAGTCCAACGCAAGAACAGTTGGTTCACGATGCGGAATAAAGAATGCGGATTCAGTGTAAAGAAAATCGTTCCGCAATTACGTGTAATTTATGGAAAAATTCTCGACACGGGTGCACTTATTCACGGCCTGATTTTGTGAAAACAGCATTCGAAAGAAACGTGTAATCCTCGGCAGCGTTACGCTCGCCGGTACGAGCCCGATTTTCTTGGAACAGTTTCCACGCCGAGTCCGCGGTGTCGCACACATTGTAGATTCGAGTGGATGCTCGTCGGAAGTGATTTATAAAAGGGGGACTTGTATCGAATCTTCACCCCTGCATTCATTAACCAGCGAGTAATCGTCAGTTTTTTTTTTAAATCGCGGACGATAGTGCAACGCTGCACAATTGCATATCACGCGCATTACGGGATAATGTTTTCCCTGGGAAGTCGAAGATTCTCTTTTCAGCGTTTGTCGGGCCGATCGTCATTAACATTTCACGCACGCGAGCGTCCTTGAAGACGGAGTCCGACAACGATGGAAAGACAGATGGAATTACTCATAATAGAATCTAGAATGACCATTTGACCGGTTCCAGCGAAGAAAGAAAGAAGTGGTCGCACCATTGCCATTTCATCCCAGAAACCTTGTATCGCAAGTACGTCGCTGGAATGCTCCTTGCAATGGTTTTTATCGGCCAAGTTTTCAACAAAAAAGATTACCGGACACGGTCGTTATTTTCTCGTGGAAGTTGAACAGCGTCCACTATTTTTAATTCTTTCGCGTTCGTTCCATTTGACAGTCGGAAACAAAGAGATTCGACACACTATAGACAACCTATATAATTCCACCATTTTTATTTAATGTATTAATTAGTTATTTAATGCGCTTATTATAGCTGTTCTCAATTATTCTTTTATATTATTCTTGTAGCCGTGCTTCCTTATTTAGCTGAGTAAAAATATTTCAAGAAGTATCGGTAATAGTTCATGAATTGTTTGCCCGAAATAATATCTCAAGATTTATTTGACATTATAGAGATCTCAATTAATTATTTGAAACAGTATTTCATACGTCCAAATTTCTATCCATTATATGAAACAGCATTTCATGTGTCTAAACTATCGATTATTTAATACAGAAAAAGTGCAAACGTATATTGTTTCTGAAAATAAGCTTCTTAGACGATCAAGACATCGTCATCTTCGTAACACATCCTTTCTCATCGTTTCTCATTGGCGCTACTTATCTCGTGCTCTTTAATCAGCTTCAACGCGCGAAACGAATCCTTTGCAAGTTAAATTTAATGCATCGATAACGCGTTATCGTTAAAAACACCTCCGCCGCGAACCCTACTTATTCCGTGAATTGCTTCCATAAATCATAAAGATAATTAGCACGATGTACACGAGTTTAGTACTTGTGATACAATATGCGCACGCGAACTCATTCGGAATTTATCGATGCATTCGTTCGAGTTCGCTCTCGTGATCCTCGAGTTGCGCCGCTGCATGGTTTCGGTGCAAGTTCGCATTGGTATAAATTTTTCATTGACAGATTTGCGGTAACAGATTTTTGTCTCGATTGTTCTAGAATTCTCCTGATTCCCGTCGCGTTGCTTGGTCACCGGTGGTCGCATAAATAATAGATACACATACACTCAAACAAAGCCTAGGTAGTGACGCGTTTGATGTGGCCTAGCCGATAGTGGCGATCACGGGGGAGCGAGACGGTTACACGGAGTCAGCCGGCGTTGTTTTATTATAATCGGCTAGAATGGAGTCCCTCGTTTCGTGAAAATTCAGTGTTGCGGCTAACTTGGGGGTGATAGGAAGGGATCATTTCTATCATTAAGGGAAACGCGTTTATTCTATTTCTGTGAGAATGTAGCTTGGGCGGGTTGGTGAAACTCGGCGGTACATTCTTCTGAGCAATGGACAGTAGGTATCCTGCGGAGGCCATTCATTTCCCTCGTGACCCGTGAACGCAGAGAGACGACAAATGGATCCGCCTCCGCCACGGTGTCTTTACCCTGTATTAAATTAGCAGAAGATGCTGTTACGTGCCGATTACACAATATACCGCGCGGTATAATACCTGACCGCGTTTTCAGTCGTCCGGTATCCGAGAAATCGGGTCACTGCGTTCGACACGTTTTTGAGGATCCACCGCCGTGCACGGCTATGACGACTTGTTGACTTCATTCTAATTTTACCGATGCGTGTTGACCTCGACTCAGAACCGCGACAGAAATATTTGGCTCTGACAATCAATATTTGTTTGCTTGATCGCGCTTTATGGAATCCAGACGTTGTGATATAACTTGGATTAATTGTTGGCAAAGAGAAAAGTATGGTAATCTTAGGCCAACGGGTTCAGCAAAATCAGTGGGGACTGCGACAAGATATTTTTCAAATGAATCGTGTTATTGATATTAATACTGGACAGTATGGATTACAATCGTGATTTTATAGAAGTATTGAGTAGGCGAAATTTAAAACAGTGTGGAGAGTAAAAGAATTTCAGAATGATTGTCAATCTTACATCGTTAGAATAGAAATACTATATAAATAATGTTTGAATAGAATTCGAAATGACTGGTTTCTGATTTTTTCTTCTACAATTCCAGAAAAAATAAAAATGTTTTTGTTAGAAATTTTTATATAAATTGCTTCATTGAAGCACATATTATAATACAAAAAAAAGTAGCTGTAGTTGTTATAAAACAGTGTATGTACATCATTGGCGTAATAAATAAATTAATAAAAAGACATTGTTCGAATTTCTCTTATTATGACATGGAAATTCGATTAGGCTTCCGGTAGAGAGAGCTTGAAAATGTTGAGGAACCAAGCGAGGCAATAAATACATTGACAACCGAGGAAACCTGACAAGATTAAACTGCAGATTATTAACCTCGGCATTTCCGTGTAGGCTGACGAATATTCGTTATCAGCGAAGATAGTGGTTTGAGACAGGATTTGTAATATCGTAGCGAACCCACCGAGTTTGGGGACCACGTGATCACGCCCATGCCTTTCCCCTATATTACTCATGCTCGTATACATACATATATGTATAGGGGACATAACTCAAGGGGGTGAATTCGAGCGTCCACGTGCCGTAACCCTCTTTTCCACTCGGAGCTTAGACGTCAACCTCCCCGATAGAGAACGAATTAGCGACCAACCAATGAGAAAACGACGTTTCAAGATCCTCCAGCCCTCTCGCGGCGATATTAGCTCCGAAAAATTCATGTAAACTGCCCTCGAAAACGCGCTAAGGGGTGGGCTGACGAACCTAAATCACTTTCATTACGGTGGCTTATATCCTAACAAAGAGATCTATTTGGGATTCAAATTAATATACACTCTAGAATTGTTAAGAAAATACATTGAAAATGAATTTCTTCTTTTGTTAATCTTGATAAGTCGAAAGCAGTCAGAGTTGGGCAATGTTTAAATAAATCCTTCAAATGACATTCGCTTCGTACATCGAATAAATTTTTCGAATAAAATTTCATTCGTATAATATTTCGACTAAACTCTTCGAATAACAATATTGTTAAATTCCTCCTGTTTTCAAATTCTTTATATTGAAATTATTCAATTCTTCGACTAGAAATGAACGACTAAAATTGTAAATTCTGATGATTTTAATTGCCTTGCCACAGGGATCCGTGGTTTGCGCCAAAATGAAATTCCATCCGACAGATCTCCGTGAGATCGAAGACCTCTTTTACCGGCACAATTAATCTTAATTCGCTCGGCACATTCGTACGACGGGTAACACCGGCAGCTGGTTTAAATACTGCTGCGTAAGAATCGATTGCATTAGTGGATCGAGTACAGAGTCTACCGCACGGCCAGATTGAACGTTCCGAACGGTTAGAGTCGAACAAGAGTCGATAACTAGCGAACCGAACCGTTTACTCACCGTCATTCCTTGAAAGTGAAAAGTGCCAGTAAATTGTCCGTCACTGTAACGCATCGGCGAGTCTTGGTCTCAGTGCTGTTGGAATCAATTTCGATATCAAGGCCGCGCGGAAAAATTGCTGCTCGACTTCCTACTGTTAGGCAATGCCGAGAGATTCTGTAGTTGACGAGAATTGTAGTTTAATATTGAAACTAGCAATGCTGGTGAAAATGATTTTGCTATCATCGAGACTATAATAAAGACACTTCTAAACAATAGCCATTAATTAAATAGAATGTTCCGATAACATCGATCGTTCCGTGCACGGATTCTGTCAACAACGTCCGACCGCAAGCCATCCTTGATTGAAGTTTCAAATGATCGAGGTCTATTGCAAAATCTAGTTTATCCACACGCGCTTATCGCATGCTCAGGTTAATCTATGCCCGGCGAATCAACGACCGGCAGCTGCGACCGAGAGATGAAATCTATTTCGCTCTTGCTCCTTGTCGCTCCCGCCGGAACGAAGGAGGAAGAATACCGACAATTTGCGACGAGGCGGGTCATATTCGCGTTTTCAATTCTCATTGGTACTCGGCTCGACGAAACCGCGAGTACTTGACGTTCGTTATACGCGAGAAGGATTAATCTAGATCTAGATGGTATCGTGTCGCTGGTGATTCAAGTTTCAGCTGCAAAGTGGCGTAAATGATTGGCAAGAGCTCGTTCAGGCCGACGTTTTAGTAAATCCTCGGACCGAAAGCTCCGCGCGAGACTGTAAAAACGGCCGGTCTTAATTCGTTGCGAATGCTGCGGTTAATCGTGGACCGTTCCGCGATTGCCGAGGATCGCTCCGCAAGTATATCGTCGAGAGTTTTGTCGCTGCGCGGTGTGATACGGCGAGGAAAAGGATAGACTTGTTTCGCACAATTAATTTTACGGCCGTTGTGCAGGGGTTACACCTTCTGGATAACGATCGGAGTAATTGTACGGTTTTTTTAACGCGACTTCTCGTTAAACCTGTTCCTAGCACATAGTGTTTACTGATAGAGTAGCATCTTTATCATCCGAACTAGCGCAGAGGCGTGACCATTAAGATAACGAAACGGAAACTCGTTCGAAACAAACGATTCTGTAAAGTTTGTCGAAGTCGATTTACAGCAATAAATGGATCGTGGGTAATGATCAGAATCTTTGCAAAGGTGTTTCCAATAGTTACTGTCACAACCTTGTCTTTGTTATTTATAATTGTATCGCATACAATTACTATTTTGTCGCTGCACGCTACTATGACATCAATGTTGGCACCAGATGTTGGACAACAGATACATTGTATTAGAAACATACAGTGATATAAATAATTATAGAGTCAAAGTAACTTCTACACTCTTACCGATGAACAAAACAACATACTTTTATATTTCTGTATTGGAAATAATAGAAAATAGAAATATATACGTTGAATTTTATTTAACTTTATCTTCTTGCTTTATTTTATTTATTTGATTTTCTTGTTCAGTTTATTGTATATTATATTATGTACAAGTAACTGGACTGGACGTCGAATAGACGTTCATTTATGTATTATTAATATTAATATTTGCATTAATAAACGGCGTCGTTGTAAAGAAAATAAAAGTTAGTGGCAGAGTTTATGTTGCAAAACGATTAGTGACTCAGTTTAATATGGTATTGCCACTGACCTAGATTAAACTGGTTAATCGCAGCACACACACACATGCCGGCTACATGCTCCCAGCACGTTACTGCAGTCACGGCACTGACATCAGCCTCTGTAATCTGTGCTTCTATGATCGGCGGATCGATGATGCAGCTGCAATCCTGCAGCTCAATAACAGAAGCGTCTGTCGAATGTTGCGTTGCACTTTCCCGTCGGCCTGGCTCCTAGCCAGCCTCTTTCCTCACCTTTTCTGCCGCTGTTCCCTTGACAACAATCCAGTCGCCTGTATATCCAGTCGTAGCATCCGAGTAGATTTAGTGTTCACATACTTTGCGAGATACAGTTCGAACAGCTTGCCAACAAAATTTACACATTCCAGCAACAATTTAATCTTTCGCAGTCTGACAAAAGGAACAAAAGATCGATGGACCTTTTTGAAACATCTATGTTTCGATTTACTTGCTTGGAAAAATAAAAATAGTGTTGACAATTTTGAACGTTATGCGATCAAATCACTGTTGTATTATCAGAATCCGAAAAGTTATTGTATATCAAACTTCTCTTTTCTAAAGCAAAAATTACGACGCTTAAGATAGAATGTTTATAGTTTGCTGGAGGGAGGGTCATTTTATGATAAAAATATTAATTTTTTTTAATGTTCATTAATATTTTGACCTTATTTTTAATTCATTAAAATGTGGTGGATGAGTCGTTCATTTTTATTTAATGGTAATCCTTACATAGGACCGGATGAATATGCGCTCTCAGAAGTACTTCGGCTTATGGAGTATTGATGAGGGTATTGGCAATTTCATCCCACAGATTACATACCATGTAAAAGTAATCCCAACAACCTCCGTTTAATGCGCGCTCCGTCTCTGGCGGAATCTAATCATATTCCGAGCGAAATTGCGATGTCCAACGTTTTTCCTTGCACGCGATTCATTTTTCTTTCTCATTATTCTCGCTCTTCTTTCATCCTCTCCGTTCAATCCATTTTCTTCACTTTTCCTTCCCCAGCACCCTCGAGATCGTCACACCAAATGAGATATCGGACCCGTTCTCTCTCTCTCTCTCTCTCTCTCTCTCTCTCTCTCTCGCGCGCCTTCGTTTATTTTTATTCGCCATCTTTTTCGTATCGGTTTCCAGCGACGCTTGGGACTTTTCATTAATTCGGCTAGTGCGACCAAGTAGCGTTATTAAAAATATATGTGAAATGTAAAAAACTCGTCTTGAAAGCAATTCCCAATATGGCAAACATGAGTTCATATATAATTGATTACAGTGATGTGAAACATCATCAGTGAGAAACAGGCTTAATCTAGACATTTCAAGCTTTAGCTTTAAAAAACAATCATCAACCTACGATGATTTTTCGTAGACTTATCGTCGGTCAAAGTTAGCCAGCTTTTATTCTAAATTTGTCTATGCTGTAATTTTATCAAGCGATATATAAACAGCTTACAAGTGCTTCCGCAGTCCACTAATAAACATTCAAGTGGTCGGAATTCTTTCGACGGTGGGCGCATGTGAATGCCGAGAATTACACTCGTCACGAGCCGCGAATGCGTGCAATTTACAATATTTTTATGTTTAACAATAGCAAACCGTGTTTCGAACGCAGCCGCGCAACGATGCATTATAGGTTTCCAATATCGGCCAGCTTATCGGCCTATGACACGACACCGGAGGAAGAGAAGAATCGTTTTCTGCACGTTGCACACTTAATGGGCAAAATTGATAAAAGTTACTTTTTCATATTTATATAAAACTATGCATACGATGCGTCAATATGTCTAAATAATTATATATAAATAACAACTGAGTGTTAAAAAATTGAACAGGAGATCGATTTAAAGTGAGTTCGCCGAGCGAATATTAGGAAAATCAAATAGCATGTTAGTTCACTTGTACACATTGTTTTATGGAGAGAATCGATGCAGTTTTGAATTTTCTTTGACAAATTATTAAGGCATTTACGCGAACCACTTATTACATTCGCGTGCATTTTAATTATGAATGTCCGACGTGTTGTGACATTCCATTATGCAATTATCTGGATGCTGTTAAAACCATGCGAACACATCGTCCAACGACGATATATACACCCCCCCCCCCCTCCCGTGCTGCCGACATCCCCCTAAGTCCATGGGCAGGCAGTGATCTGTTTTTTGCGACGGTTTATTATGCCACGTCGTTGCGCTAATAAACGCTTCCTAGCCGGTCGGCCGGCTCGTTTTGCAACGAGCACCGCTCTCGCACGGTTGCACCTTAATCCACGTGTCCGGCCGATGTTGAAGACCCTCGATCGCAATTAGGGTTCACGGGAGAAGCCGATGCGGCGCATGCGAACCGGGGGCAGTCGTTAACTCGAACCCCGTATTGCCGGCCGGGCGCTTTCAGAAATCGTCCGGCGAAACACCGCTAACGCCGCTTGTTTCGTGCTCGATAAAAAACCGATCGCGCGATCTGCTCCGCGCGAACGATAACGGGAAACGCTTACGCTGATTACTGATCACCGTGGAAAGGAAACTGCTCGGCGCGCGTTCGGCCGAGCTTTTCATACGGGACCCCGGATTCATCGCGTTTCACGGTTTTTCTTTCAACGAGCCGACCGATCCCGGTAACTGGGACGCGTTGCGGCCTCCGACACAGACGAAACTGCAAAGAAATCATAGGAGATAACGGAGATCCGGCTGCAAATCATAGCACGCGCACGAGATTTATCTCGCCGTGCTCGCTTTTCTACGAAAGTATTTTCGCTTCGTTTTACCGTTATATCCGCTTCAATCTCCAATTATTGTCGTTTCGTTGTACAATTATTTTCGTTCTATTTTTCCCATTGGAAAAATTATTTAATTAAGTTGCTGCATTTAATTAAGTTGTCTTTATTGTTCATTGGTACGCCAGAACTTTCGAATGGTTCAAAGTTGCTGATTGTCTCTTTTAGAGTCACTGAAATTATAAAAAAACCTTCGATGAATAATTGTTCGATGGACTTCCCTGTTCAAGCACAAGTTAATCAGGATCAACATAGACATTTGAATCATTCGTCAGATAATAGTGCAACAGTATCTTGAAACGTGGACATTTCTTTCTTTCTCGAATTATTCAAGCGGTTTCCGGAAACCGCACTTGCGACTTTGAACGCGTTTATCGTTATTGGTTCGCCGGGACACGTCCCACCGATCCACCAATTTCGGTGAAGCAGGCGCGCCGCGATAAGCCGTCGACTTTACGCGACGTTAATTTATCGTGGAACAACGCAATGAATCAGCCTGTCGGATAAAGTCGTCGTCGGCCACGTTCGAGCTGCGTTTACACTTGTCGATAAGTGAACGGGTCGAGAACGGGTCGTAGACTTCCCGGGCGTGGGCGGACACCACGGCGTCGAACGAGCCATGCGAAATCGGCCCCCTACCCCGAAAATCGCGGATTTTCCCCGACAATAACCGGTGAGCAGACTACCCGTTGGAAAATCGGGAAACCGACGATTATGAAGACCCGGTTCGCCGGCCGCGTCGAGGTGGATCTCGCGCGGAGGGTTAATTTTGGTAGGCGGCCCCGAGTCGTTGACCTTGTGCAGTTTGCTACGGGAGCACCTTGCTATTGTGGCGGATCCGCGAACTGCACCGCGAAAAGCTGTCTCTCGCAGCGATCAAGCTTCTCGAAATCTAATAAAAGCTTCTCGAAAGGCCTAATAAAAGCGAGACTTTTTAAGGAATCGGATTAGAACTCGAGTGTTTAAAAGATCTGTTTATCGAAATTATTAAAGAATTCCAATGGAGAAGTGACGAAAGAAATAATCGTAAAAATAATATGAAAAGATTTTATTTTAAAGAACAGTTCTTCACAGCAATTTGCTTTCAGCAAAACTCTTTCCTACTCAGAAAGTTTATCTCTTAGATATTATTGTTGAGGTGCAAGGAAATAATTATACCACTTGTGTGGAAAACGAGAGAGGGATGTTATTCCTCGAGAACATGTGTCTCATTATCAGATAATTATTTAACATAGTCAAATGATCGATCCTTTTAATAATTATTGCAAATAATTACAAGACATAGAAATAATTATAAATAGACATAAAGTGACTTGTTATTTGGAATAATATTTCGAGTAATACTATTTCAAATATGCCGCGAGTTGCTAACTTTCCTCAACAAATTCACGCGAATCGCACAGTCTTGTTAAAAAAAATGAACGACGTTCCTGCCCCTGATCGCATTTTGCCGGTTTTATACGATAATTATGACAGTGTTAACAATGCGATTAGCATTTAACGCGGGGATATTGTTTTCAATTACGCCCAGAATTTCCCAGCGTCTATTAGACGCTAAAAACCGTCTTAAAAGCGTATCAACACCTGTCGCCGGCTGCGTGACACCTTTCCTTTTCACCGACGCTTCCGCTAATCAGCCCGATCCGGCGGATCGGGCCGCAGGGCGCACTAATTGCGGCCTCGCCGCATCCGTCGATCAATGCCCCGACAGTCAGTCACTCTACCGTGCGCAATAAAACGGAGAGCGTCTGACATTATTGCGGGACGACGGCTACCATCATCCCTTCGGGGGCTCCCTTTTTCTCTCGGACGGACTTGGCTCGGCCCGCTCCGGCTCTCTCGTTGATGATGTTTTTGCATCGGCCAACGACCGGCCACGAATCTCGTGGCGGAAACGGTCTCTTGCTCTTTCGAACCGTTCCACCGTGAACTGCGGCCGGCCGGCCGGCTACCGAGATTAAATTTGTCGTGTGTTTGTTACACCGTCCGTCCACTGTCCCTGGCCGAGCCCGGGTCGTCCGTCTTCGTCCATCTTGAATATCTTCGACATTCCGGCATTCCAATCGTCACCCTTCTGCCGATCGCGGAGGTTTGCAGTAACAGGGCGTGGTCGTAACATTGTAAACAATTGAAAGTCTAATGTAATAATACGTAATATAATATTACGGTAATTATTAAAAATATTTGATTACGCTGAACTACCGCTTCAGCATGTTATTTTAATTATATTGTAGACGTGAACGCCCAATTTCTACGATTCAATCTTCACTCTTCTTCTAATCGCAAAGGTAACATTGTGAGTATACTCACACGTGATAATATAATAATATAATGATAACACGTGACACAGAAGTCAAGATATTAATAAAAAGCAGTTGATGAGCTCTTGTGACAAACTTAAGCATCGCCGCAAAATTTCCGATTTTAATCATTTTTCTTTTCAGAAAGTATACATATCTTAAATATTTTTTCACCTCATTTCCAGTCATAGAAGCTGCCTGACCCAATTCCTACCATGAACTATAAAATGCTCTGTATATTATTCAAAGCACCATTCCTGTTACACCGTGGTCCAGGCACAGGGACCAGTCCAGGCAGGGTGTCCGCGAGGTCGACGTCTTCCTATGCAGCACGTCAAACGTTACCCGATATCCTGGCTACGCCGTCCGCGGATTCTTCACCGTTTTGTTCGCCTACCTTTGAACTCTTTCAACGGTATCGTTCCGCGGGGGACTTCTGCCTTTTGTCTCTTTGACGGGCTGAAGCGTCCATTCGTGAGCTTCCATTCCCGTCGGTTCTGACCGCCTGCAGCACCCGGCTTCTTCTTTTCCTCGTTTTTCGTTCTTTGTCCAAGCAATCGGGGAAGAAACGGGCGTGGAGACAAGTTTCTTTATGAATTGGATTGACTGCTGCTGCTGCTACTGCTACCACAGCTTCGCGGAGCTACGCGGAGCTGCGCGCCGGGTGCCGGGGCCAGAGGTAGCAAAGGAAAAGTCTCTTCATGAAGAGGCTTTGTTCCTGACCATCTCCAGCAACGAAGTACGCTTGCGATGGATGCGTGAGTGTCTGGTTTTAGGGATCCACGATGCTGGCCAGAAACCGGGATACACGATCTTGATGGGGTCCTCGCTTGGGACTGACAGCTTGATTATAGTCGACAGGATTCGCAGCATGGTTGTTGACTGATGCTCGATGTTCTTCGCTACTGATGCAGAATTCTTTCAGAGTTTATAGGAAACGAGAAATATTATTCTGTATTCTAGATAAATATGATGGAGAAGCTTGCAATAAAATGGCAGATAATGTTATTATTTTCATTATCGCAATAAAAATATAAACTACTAGTATGAAAGAATTCGTACACATAATTCACCCACTGAAGCATATAAATATATTGTTATTTTAGAAATAAATCTATTTAGAAATACACTACTTACTGTATATAAATGTGGTATAGTTGTATGTATAGTAGTACACATTTATAAAGAATTTATATACAATTATGTAATAAATGTATGTACTATTCTACACATAATTACATATGATAATGTCTACTTATTTATAAATAGTATTATACATAAATACTTTATAACTATGTATAACAAAACATATAAAATATAGAAACATATATACTATTATACATACAATTATAGTATGCAATAGCATGTATTTATATATATAAATGTAATTGTACATACTGTTTTACGATAGTATTCGAACACATTTGTCAATCGTATCAAGTTGAGCTCGCGATCTCTCATTTATCGAAACGGCTCGATGGTAATGATTCAGCGACGACAGGTTATCCGACAAGACCGAAATGGGGACAGAGTGTTTGCTTAGCGAGCAAGTTAAATATACTCGTAGGTCGCTTGCACTTTTACGTTATTTTGCTGGGAAACCGGTCGATTATACTTGACTGACTGTTTATCCGCACCATGTTTTCGAACGAGGCGGGATTCCGCGCTATACGATTTTTATCAGCTGTGCTGTTTCTCGGTAATGTCTGGCTGCGTTATTGCAACTTGAGCGTTGCCGGTAACATTTCAATGTAACAAATCTACAATTTTATGTTGTAAGATTTTCGAATTTTTATTATTGCCTCCATATTGTCGAGAATTAATATTGGAAATGAAACATCGGATTTCAGGCACGTTCACTTTAAGAATAAAACTATCGAGCACTAAATTACGTCATCCATTGCTTTCTTATGACTTTACGCGATGACTTTAATTAACTTTATATTACGTTACAGCAGTGTAAAGATTGAACGTGTTTTAAAGTGTCTGCGTATTATTTTCAATACGAAGTCGTTTAAAGGAAGACCGAACTTGCTACATAATTTCTGTTCCCCGAACTCGGAGCAGACAAATTTTACTTTGCATAACAATCCGCGGTCGAATAACGACGAGATTGGATCTATTCAGACTTCGCGCATATAAGTTACACTGTAACATGGTTAAATAAAGAAGCCATTTTACAAAAACGGTAAAACTAGATCCACTAGAGTTACGTACTATTGTTGCCACAATGTGTGCTCGAACAAAGAAACTAATTGCCTCGCTGTGCGACGTACTAGCCAACTTCGTGATGAAATAGTCGCGAGAAAAATCTTGCGATGCACAGTTACTATTTCGATCCGGCTTCTCACACTGAAAAACGAGAAAACCCAGGCAGCGGCGGACTTTCAGAAACAAAAGCAACAAACGGTCGGAAACAGGAGTAACGCCGCAGTTTTTCGAATAAATTGTTCTTCTGGTTGCACGCGAGCGAATCCGGGTGGCACAAGTCCCATTGAACTAAGTCTAGCCGTGGGGAGGAGAATGGCAGGCGACGTTGAGGATTTTGCTTTTTGGTATAGTGTTACGCCGGGTACGGTAGCATGATCCTAAACCGCACTATCTCGACGAGCGTAGTCGGACACGTTTCTTTCGGTGTCGAGCACAAGAGGACAGCGAGATTAACCAATCTGTAACCGGTTCGCGACATTCGATTCCCTCGATTAACCGCGTCGATTCGGACAGTGTCCGCTAGCCCATTGTCGCTGTTTCTGTCTTCGCCACTGTTGCTGTCCATGTCGTCGTCATCTCTGTCTCTCACTTTTTCTGACTTCGTCATCTCTGTCTCTCACTGTTTCGGAAACTTGTACCCCTGTCTCTTTGCTTCTGTTCCTGTCTCCTTTGACTCTGTTGCTGTCTCCGTCGTCCCTGTCCTTTGTCACTGCGCGTTATCCGTGGACCTCCTGCAAGAAAACGCAGCATGCTCGAAGCTCGCGTGCGCACGCCGCTCGATACATGTTACGCGAGACCGACCGGAAACGTCCACGCATGTGGTAGATCCGCTTAAGCGGGGAATTATACGGTGAAGGTGGACGGTGCGCGATCGTAGGGTCAAGTTAGCCCCGGACCCTACGTACCGAGCCGACGGCACTTAAGCACTTGAGTGTCCGGGTTGCCACGGTCAATTCTCTGCCTACGTTCGATTCGCTGGTCAACCATGCTTCTGCGGGACCATACTCGAAACTCGTCCGTTTAAAGTGACAAGGGTGGACATTGTTTTCGCATCGTAGCGTCGCATCGATTGATTTCGGGACACGGTGTGTTGTGCCAGTCGATGAACAATGAGTCGGAAAGTGCCATATATCGAATTTGAATGTTTTATATTTTTGTTACCAGTGTTTCTGGCATTCACTGCATCGTCGTGATACAGTTTTCTGTATCAACGAGTATGTCTTCGTGTTGATTAAATGTGTGGCCACTCCGAAGGCAAGACTCGCGACTTAAATTGCTCTGAAATAATTAAGAATTAATTGCCGGGAAAATCGTGTTCCTTTGGAAATTCTTCTCATCCGTACACTGTTTTTAAAGTCAGAAAGCAGTTTCCAGACGTAACGATAGAAACATTATTAAAACTCGTGTGAAACATTGGAATTGATAAAAAGGTAGTTAAGATAGTTAGAATATTTCCACTGTTATTCCTGCGGTCTCTGCACATGAATATTGCATCGTATTAAAATTACATTGCATTCTACCCACATATCGCACCTGGTAAGTGTAGACAGTAATAGCATCGTTGTTTCAGAAAATACAAGACATGTTTTAGATAAAAGTTTATATAGAAACAATATTTATTTTTCGTACTTCCAAATTATGACTCGACGTAGTTTGTAAAACTTTTGTAAATATTATTATTGGTTTTATAAACGACTGTGATGAAACAGCTACTTCAAACGCTCGTAAATCTAGTTATAATAGGATTGTTCATTTCAATTTGGAGGCTCCGACACTGTTTAAAACGGGGGAACACTGAATCGTAAATGTAAAAGCTACGGAATCCTCTAAATTGCTATAACGTTGCCTTAATTACCATACGCGCCGTAAAATCACTCTCCAACAGGACGCTCCGTATAACGTGTCCAATAAAACGACGCGTCGTCGATAAACAAAAACGCGGACGAGTATTGTTGCACGGCGGAACACGTGTGACAGCCGAGAAATTAAAAACGAATTAAGGATCATTTAGCGGCGGGACCCATTTGAATTGCAGATACGGATCGGCCGTTATCATTTTTTCGCGGGACCGGGCCGTCGTTAAACCGAAGTAGTATTACACGCCGTAGTCGTTACAGAATGTTAGTCGTATCCTCATTTGAATTCTTAATTAACTCACTCGGTGTCCTGCTAGCGATACACTCCTCGTAATGAGCTTCGTATACGGACAAGGCTGACGCGGAACGATCTTCGTAGAGACGGACCCGTGTCAACCGACTGCGTGAAATGGATGTTAACCCAAATAATGGTTCACGTTCAAACTGCGAGACCGTTTATTATCTCGTTGTCGTCGCATCTTGGTCCTTCGAACTGTTGATAAACCTCGACGTTTACCAAATAATAGAAAAATTCAGAAATTCCTTTTTATACAAAATTATTCATGTTATTCATTTTATCTTATTTTATTCATGCTGATATATTATTTTTGTTGATACGTACACGTAAAAAAAGGAGAAACGGCTTGTAATTCGCATGATACATTGCGTGTAGATGCCGGATAAGCTTAAACGGGGACTAAACACGAATTTACGAGGTGTCGTGATTCGTAAAATTTCGGATCGACAGGGTGAACCAGTGTTTTTGTTTGTAGATGAGATTGATAAAATAGTGCGGCGCACGAACGCTCTGTCGAGCAACGTAGTTGATTATTATACTGGGAAAATATTCAAATAACAATTTCGGATAAACGTTCAGAATAATATATTCGTTCGAACGACAATTTGAATAAATTTTTCGAAGAAAATCCACTTCGGACAACGATTTCGAATAAATTCTTCGAAGAATGATTTGAATAAATTCATAAAAAAAATTGTCTTCGAACAATATTTCACATAAATTCTACGAAAAAATGAATTTAGTGAGTAATCAAATAATGAACGCTTTAACTACCGGCTCGAAATCGACCTAGCCACAGCCTCGCGAGGGTTAAACGAATCCTTTCGAGTCCCGTAGCCACTGGTGCCGATAAAACTCAATGTTTCTCGTTTCATTAAAAAGTCAGCGCGGAACAGCCGATCGATCGGCGGCGTGTTTTTGTTGAGAGGAAATAGGTCTGTCGCGGGCATTGTTCACCCCCCGGGGCGTGCGTTAAATTGGCAGAAACGTGTATCGGGGTGTAATGCGTCGGCTCTTTCGATAGCAGAACTTCGTTGCCCCCTTTCTAATAAAAGGGGAAGCGGGTGACGTCATTCCCTTATCCATAACTCGCGCAGAGAGGATCGGGTGCTCGCCGTATCACGCTATCCTAACACGCGTTCTCATCGTCGAGCGATGGAGGAACATCGTTCGGACATGTTGGACACGCGTGTCACGGATTTACGCCCCCGCATTACGAACGGAATCGTTCGCGACCGGTTACGAGCGTTTTTTTTCTCCTTCGAGACGCGGTCTCACAGCGATTAAAAGTAATTACTGTTTATTGTCCGGCTAATTAGAGTGGTGGTACCTTGTCCTCGCCGGCCGGCCCGAGACGCTTGCCCGAGTAATCGAGAGGTTTTTTAATTGTCGCATAAAGGAACATTGTTAATCCCGGAATTATCCGCAGTTCCATCGCGGAATTTAATAACTTCCTGAATTCTTCGTTTCACTTCCTAATTGTCCCCTTGTCACGCCGCGACGTTCTCTTTGTAACGACGACTATCCCGTTGGAATCTTTTCAAGACGATGAAGGAAAGAGATTACGCTAAGTAACAGGGCTGGCTGAAAATATTTCAACGAGGAAACTTAAACATTACGGATACTGTTCCTCGCGATCGTGTTACATGTACATGCTTCATTGGAAACAGTAATTTATTTCTGTATTAAATCAGATGCCAATTGAAATGCTCAATTGATTTGACAAAAAATATAATAAACATTTCTTTTATAACGTGAATCAGAAATACTTCAGTGAAATAGATATTTTCTTTATTACGCGTACTTTTTCCATAGATATTTATGTTTCTTAAAAAAACACTATCTCGATTAACAATTCTCTTCATCGTGATATAAATAACTATTTTCAATACAAGCATTTATCTCTATGACGTCGAACGATCCTTTAGCTTGTACATTCTAATTACGTAGTTCAATTCGTATCGTTTACATCAATTAGTTTGATTGACTAAAGTTCTGTGCGCTTCAAAGTACGGCACATATTCATTTCGGTGAAAAACCGCAGACGAATGATACCGTAATAATTGGCGACGACGCGAGAGCAACGACAGGGTGTCGGCTGTTTTTCGGCCGATACGAGTAATCGATGAGGCGACGCAGAAACTGGAACCATTTCCCCAATATCGGGGAACAACCTGCACTCTCCTGTTAACCATTAGTCGCGAACGCAATCGATATTCGACTCGCGTGTGTCGCAGGGGACAAACCGAAGTGGGGGATTCGAACAGCAAAAAAAGCATTTCTTAACAGTTCGGTAGTAGGCCCGCATGCAATATCGATCAAAAGCTGGCTGGGTAAATTGGACCAAGAACTGGTGGGTGGTCGTTGTTGGTCAGGCGTGAAGGCGGGTTTCCCTTCTGATCGTGAGTCATTGTACCCGTCGACCCAAAACTCTGGTCTACTGCTCTACAAAGCTTGACACGTCTTATACGAATGCCATTTTATTTAGATTTCATTTAGTAGAATTCATTCGAAATATTATTCGCATTTATTATTATATAATTATAATTGATTATTATATAATCGTTATAAATTTAACGTCCGCTTTGCGAACAATGCTCACCTACAGAGTCGCACAGTGTCACGGAGTCCGTGGCTTTTCTCGATTTGGCGAGGAAGTCGGGCGGTTCTTGGGCGTGAAATTTAATGAACTTTTCGTTCGGAAATTGTAACTAACCGCCAATGAGAACCGGGTGTTCTCAAGGGCGCCCGTGTCCGTTCTTCGGACGTCTTCTTGGCGCAGTAACCCGAGTACAGATGTTTTAGCGAAGTGACTTTCACTTACGGTGCGCAGAGGAATTCCGGGTAATGAACTTGCAATGCAAAGATTAAGAGATCGCTTCTGTAACAGTATACTCTCAAAACAGAATCCTTGTAACGTGTCTCAAGGGCAAAAGTGTTTGAATACGCTGTTGTCGCGGGCACGTGCACGTACGACAAAGTTCTGAGTCACTCCAACGCGATTGTTCCAAAAAATTGTATTTTTGCAGATCGGGCAATTTATTTCTGGTTTCTCACAAATTATGAACAATGCATTTTGCCTTTTAAAATTGATGCGTTGGACTTTGAACCGTGAAGTCTCTAATGAACAGCGCCTAGAAATGTGTATAATATTACAACAGTCGATGAGAAATAAAAATAATGATTTTTTTGCAAGTTGTAGTACAAAAATTGATTAGGGGCAACTTGAAACATTCTTCTAGTGTAAATTTTAGGTCTTACTCTTGAATAACTATGATCTTGCAGTAATTAGTTTAATACTATATTAATAATAGAACTGCTTAATGAAATAACTTTTTATTGTAGAAACTCCAATATCGTACTATGAATTATACATATTTTGTTTTATTTATACTGTATATATATATCTATTTATTCATTTATATTAACATACATTTATATTAACATACATTTATATTATATATATTCTTTTTCTATTTTGCTAACAGCGTGACCTAACATTTGCATTGATCACATGCTTCATTACCGTATCTATAACTCGATGATGTTACGAAAAAAAATGTGATGACTGTGCAGAAACACGAGCTGGGCAACCAAGTTACTCATTAAAAATGAAAATGCATTCGCACGGAACCTCTTAAATCATTGTTTTCGCAACATTTTTCTGCGTGTGCACGGAACACGAGCAGAACGCCGCGCGCTATAAATACTTGATGGGAAGATGTGCCCGATGCTCTTGCTAACGCGTACCCATCGGTATAATTTATTCAACCTGTTGTTAGTAACCTCAACGACTCATATCCTTCCTCTATCGGTGACCTAAATATAGAGGGATGAGCTACCTGAGCCGTAGTTCATCGACACGGCGACGCGTGATCATAAAGAGATTATATCACCGATGAATAAATCGTCGGTTATTTTAAGAAGTGCAATCGAACATGTTCATCCCCGCATTTATTTTCGCCGAAAATAAATATTGAATAAATAAAAAAGAAATTGTCATCGACAGAACGGAAATGATATCAATGAACAAAAATACTGCAACGAATTATTATTGTATAGACAAATTTTCAAAGAATGCGTGACATTTATTGATTATATTGGTATCGTTTTAATGAATTCATGTATTTCATTCGTGCGTAGATGTATTTGCAGGAAATTCTTTGCCAAGCAAACGATGAACGAAACAACGAATTTAGTATTAAATTAATATTAGTAAAGATAGTAAATAAATTGAATGCAGTAAAATTAATAATAAATTAATAATAGGCAATAAAAGTGGTAATAAATTACAAATAGTTGGTAAATATAACAATAAATTAAAGCTAATAAAGGTGACAGTAAATTAAAAGTAATTAAGACAACAATAAATTGGATGTAATACAATTCATAACTCGCATTCTGTTACCGATTATTTGTGGTTATTTTTCTAAAAGTCGCATATTTAATTATCATAAGAGAATTTCACGGAGCTGTTATGCGATCCGCATATCCATGTCTTCCGAGGCTAAGAAGAAACCTTTCTCGAGCATCGCGTGACTACCGGCAGACACCGGGCGATTTCAAAGCATAAACAGCACCATTTATAGAGCTGTCGTGGCATCCGAATTGGGAACACGGAGACAGAACTGGTGCATGTCATAACAAACTTTCTTTTAAGTCGCAATCGTTCTGTCAAAACGTTGCTACCTACTGATCATAGTATATTGGTTAAGTCTGTAACATCGTATTGAACATAAATCTTGAACTTAAGTGAAACCGATCAGGACGAAAAAGAAATTTCTCTATTTCGCCGACAATCACGGTTGTCCTTTCAAATGAAAATTCTCAGAACAGCAGTCATCTGTAACAAGATCGAAGCAGTCGTCTTTATTCCCGAGCGGCAAGTAGCGAACAAATCTGTGCTTCTCTGCCCGAATTGAGCCTTGAAACGTTTCGTAACGCATAACACTAACTTGTGTCGTAAGTGCTGACAGATGCAGCGGCGATCACGTTTCGAGATTAAATTCTGCAAATACAAGAGAGCAGCAGCGTATTAGGATATCTGAGGCGTCCGTCTGAAATGTGCTCGATTATCAACGCCGCGGTGGATCTCCTAAATAAGGCCGGCGGAACGCCGCGTGGATGCCGGTCGGGGGTCGAGTGCGGCTTCTGTAAATGTCGGAAACAGCGTTCTATCGAGCCGAGGAGGCGCGGTCGGGTATCGTTATCGGGCAACGAGGCGGAATCGTCGCCAGGTTAGTGGGAAACGACGACGACGACGACGACGTGTTCTCTGTGTGTCCTCTTCTCGTCGGTTATTGCCACCGCGGCGCTCGCTTGCTCGTGACTGCAACGTGAAATATTTAACGAACGGGAAATTTAGGTCGTGGTACTGCGCCAACTTACGTGCACGTACTACTTGGCCAGGTAATCCGGGACACACCGTGTTCCCCAACGGTTCCGGCGAAACGACGCTCACCTCGTTCTCTCGCTCAGATTCACCCGCGAACGGGCGTCTTTACTGTCCGCCGCACGTGCCACCCTTCAGTCGCCGACTTCTCTTTTTCTTTGAGCTTCGCCGAACAAAGTTCCACCTGCAAAAATATTTCGTCCAATCCAATTTGGGCGCTCTTCGAAGCCACGCAACGCCTGGCTGACCTATTTCACAAACCGCTACATTATCGAGAGTCGCCGGTGCTGTGCACGAGTACATACTTTGAACAGCTTCAGTCTTTATTTTATTATAAGTGGTTTGTTTTGATCATGACTGGCGAGGATAAAGTAAATATGGTATACTCTGAAAATTCGATTCATTTTCAATGGAGCTTTGATACGGATGGACATATGCAAATATGTGTAATATGTGTAACATATACATGTATGATTACATAATATACTTACGTGTACATGATACACATACGTTCCAGCTTATGATGAGATGAATCAACCGACCTGCTGCATCGTGACCGTAAAGTTTGCAACTAAAACAATTTCGGACACGATAAACGGGTTTCCAGCGTGCCGTGCCACGGAACGGTCGCAAGAGGCGTCCGGCGAACCGGCGTCGCGGTTAACAAAGAGCTTATGTTAATGGCCGACGTGTGGCGATTTTGCAATATCAGCCGAACAGACACGCGTGCCTCGAATCGAATCTACGACGTGGGACCGTGAACGGTGAACGTTCAGCGTTCCACGCACACACGCCTGGAATTCCACGTTTCCACCGTGGTGACATTCCTGAGGCCTTCTCCGTCGCGTTTTGCCTCGCTCCTCGGACAATTGAGCCGCAACGCGGCCATTTGTCGATCCGCTGCGATATACCGCTACGGTGAACCGAGCGAGCACCTTGCGAAACCCGGAGACCTCAGGATCGAACGGGACGCTTTTGTAACAGGTGATTGTTTGCGGTAATTAGCCGTCGGCTGCACCGCCGGCGTGTCGTCGTGCTCTGTCGATCATTCGGACGAGCGACTATCTATTAGCTTGTCTGGAAATGAATCGCGGTTTTCCGATCTGCTGTGTTCAGGCAGACGCTTCCAGTGCACGATACGCGGTATCGATGTTACTCAATCGCTTGCAGTTAGTTCACGTTGGAAAGGATGAGAGTGACTTTTTAAGCACATTGGACGAACTGAGGAGAAACTTGCTATTAATTAACTTGCTATTGTCAATAATATTAACGGGTTACTTCATCGACTATTATTTCGTCAACAGCTAATCTTGTGTAATTTTAAATCATGCCTAGCCAGCACACACTGTTCATTAATACTGTACAGTGATAATTAATTTATTGACGTTTACATTATCGTTAAAGTTGTATATGAACTAAATTTGTTGCTACTGAACTGCAAATTTTGCTGTAAGTTAAACATAGTTTACATTAGTTACAAGAAGTAGAAATTATATAGTATTTCATATTATCGCGTTCATTCAATTACATTAATTAATTAAATTAATTCATTGAGCACTGAGCACTGAAAGCAACCAATTCGTTTTAATTGATAAAAGTAACAAAACTATATTTGTGGCGATCATCTACCTAACATATATTTCATGATCTATCGTAACATATGTCCAAGGCTATGTCCAAAGAAACAAATTCATTAAGTCTCTATAAATATATGTTTGGAATCTTGAAGAAATAATTTTTGTTTCTTGTACATTTTTATTTAATTTCATTTTTACATTTTGGTAACACAAGAAATGCATTCTGTTTCCATTTAAAAGAAATAACCAGTGAACAATAACCACGGACGTCATATTAATTTACTTAACATGCATCAGCAAGTGGCAATGATATTCTGTTGTCGTTTAATCGTGTCCATGTTCGACTCGATTCATTCTGGCCCGCACGTGTGCTTATGAAAACCGAACTTGCACATGCTGCACATATGGTTATGCTACCGTCCATATGAGATATCCATACACATACACTCGGCTCACAGATATTGTACGGCTGTCATAGACTCGCCATATATACATTTCATTGGGAGTTCGTCAGTGTTATAAGCGAACGAAATTTAATAATCTAATAATTATCCAATAATAGTACATTTTTACGAATTGTCCCCCAACTTATAATTTTGGAAGAGAAGAAGTTGCAGAACAATTAGGGATAATTGATTGTACTTCATAATTACTTTTCTATGCAATAATACAAAGACACAGTTTTTTTGTAAAATAACATTCTTCTATCGTCTATCACGCCAATGGAACGATTATTTCCCCGATAGAAGTCCCTTAAAGATAAACTTACTCAGAAAAGATTTCGCTCGAAGCAAATTAATGCGAAGATTTCTCCAAACAAAATCGGTTTAAAGCAAAACGATGTAAAAGATCTTTCGAAGTAAAATCTTTTCGTTGTACATAATTTTGAGGGTTATTTCTTTTATTACATGATCGTTTGCGCTTCTCGTATTAACATTTTTTTTACACTCGATGTTAAGATAACGCGATTGAAATAAATGGAGTCACTCCTCGGGCACGAAGGATTGCAAAACCTCTTCAAATGTCGAGGAGAACCGCTTATCAAGTCGGTTAATATCTCTGATAACGTTGGTGACACGGTGACGCGAGCATGTGAGTAGAACAGTTCGATGAAGCGATTATTCACAATCTATTAGACGCGTCTTTCGGCGAGCCGCGTTTAATGCCGTTGCGATTTTAAGTGCCGGTGAAAATCGGATTTCGCATCGGAACGCCTCCGCGGGGATCGTTCGCCGCGAACTCATCTCGTTCCGAATGAAACGAATGGTACAATAACTGGAACCAGTCCGGCAACATTTTCGGTGTGCCGCGAATTATTACGGCAAATTTCCGAACTTGGCGAACGACGCGTTCCCGTTACGCTTCTCTCTCTCTCTCTCGTCTCCCGTTTCGGCCGACCAAGGTTTGGGAAACGCTTATGCAATTTTATGCAACGCCGAATTCTATATTCGAGCCTAATTAAACGAATTCTTTCGTTTCTCTGACGTAACGACGTCTGATCGCGGCATCTGCGAAATAATTAGCGTAGCAGCGACAACATGATTTTCCAGAGAAACTTCTCGGTGAAAGTTGACAAAATTTCAGTCGACTGTGTGTTTAATCATTCGAGACTTGTGGTCCAATACATAAACCGCTAAATATAAATCACATTTATGTTGAAACAGAAGAGAATATAAATATACGTATATTTGTAAGAATAAATTAAGTTACGTGTGAAAAATTATTTATAAGAATAAATTACATTATTTATTGTTGCAAAGCATATTCGTGAAAGTAAATTAGATTATTTACTCTTATAAAGAATATTTATAAGAATAAATGAATTTTTTATTCTTATAACAGTAGTGTTAATCAATGGCATTTATGAAAGACATCTTATTATAAGGAATTCATTTTTACTTTAATCCGTCGTATTTAAACAATCAAAGTAAATGGATTTACAGTATGCCAACGAATTGCAAGTGTTTGCTTGTTGATCACTTGTCAGGATAATTGTGTATAGTATTCTAATTGACGCTAGATCTTGGAGATTGATAACTCCCGCGACAAGAAAGCGCACTCTCCTTAATCCGGTATTCTAATTGACGCGAACGGCAATAGGCAAGGAGAGTAGTAGCAGCTCGGATGAGCTTGTAATAGTGACCTTTAAATGTTGCTTATCTTGCGCAACGCGATCCCGAGAATTGGGTCGAACTCCCATTCACCAGCCACTGAATGAACAGATCCTTTTACTGCGCGCTGGAAGAAGTTTCTAATTCAGTTCACCGCGATCCCATCGCCGCGCGAGATAAGCCGTTAATCTTGGAATCTTTTGTTATCCGAATTCGCGAAACTCCGTCGACTGTGAGCGTCGACGTCGTTCATTCGCGAGACGGTCGTAGATAGCCACTGGGCTGACGATTTTATGCATTTGGGGCGATAACGTCTGGGTAAAGTTTAAGTCGGTGAAAGAGAAGGCTCGAAAAAGCCAAGAATGTCCGTAAAGAAAATTGTAGAAAATTGTCAAAGATATGCAGAATTGCACTTATTGTCAGAAGTTTTGCAAATTGTCAGAATCGACGAAAACTTCCAACACGAAGCTTCATCGATAGATTCGAAATACAGAAAGAACTTGAAATAAGAATTTCTTTCATGTTCATTATCGTTCTTTGGGGATCGACTTTAACTCTTTGCAATCGAACGGTAACTCTAAGGCATCACTTAAGATAATTGTACGATGTTCTAATTATATTTGCACGTCGTCAAATTTGTTCATTTTTCAAAAACTGTTAAAAATATAATTATTATATAGATTCTACTGAATATACATAAATTGTAATAAGAATTCGTATAAATTAGAAATACTTAGCTCACATAAAAGTATTTTGGCTATAGAATGAAAATGCTTTCGAGTGCAAAGGGTTACTATTCTCGATCTCGCAAATAATCAAATTCGTCACCCGAAAATTCGCATAGACCGAAATCTCGGCCGCGAGTGTCGTGCTCGACGGTGGAAGAACTGGTCGTAATTATCCCGCGGAGTTCTTAATACCGTATTTCCCGCGATGGTATTCTGGTCGCATAGATCGATGCGAACGTTCTCCTTAGTTCAGTTGGAAACGTCACGGCAACGGTGTATTTTTCATTAACCCGAACACGGGGTCCCTTCCGTTCGCCGGTTGCCGTTGGATCAGTAAATCCCTACTTGGCACCGAACGCGTGGGAGCGGGCAGAAAAAGCAGATACTACGATGCGTAAGTAAGGCCTAGAAGGGGAACCGGGTGTACGGGTGACTCATATAATACTCGCATAATCTGCCAGCGTGTTCCGCTGGAATCGTTGCCCTTCGCGTACACCGGTTCCAGTCGAACGTTTCCATCAAATCCGCGAGTGAACCTATAATTTACATTCGTTACAAAAACTAATAAATTCCTAACGAGACCAATAAATTTTTTATATCCAAAAGATTGTCAAACGAGTCATCAAATTCAACTGTATGTGTATAAAAAGCACTAGGTTATATGAAAAGAAAATACTAATCAATAAATCACGTGAAATACTATAGGTTGGAAAAACTGTTTTAGATTTCAAGTTAAAATTGCTGCTTTATAGTTTATCTCAAAAACCGTATCAGCTTTTCTTACTAGTATTTACATTTCGCACGATGTATTGCAACTTGCACGTACTTGCACATAATATAAAACCTATTAACATCCGATATACTCGCTCTTTCAATAAGGTTTTAAATACAAATAAATTTGATACTATCAAAAATACTTTCTTATGTGATATAGTAATTTGTAAGGTACGCCTCAGAGTCGCTATTCGACTGCGACGGATTAATAACAGTAAACAGTTTGATTTAGATTCGTATGGTAATAGTCTATAATACTTCTATCTCGGATTAATTTTGATCTCCCTTCTCGTTTGACATTTGTCTCAGCAAAATCGTCTTTGGATTCAATCCTATTTTCATTGGTTTCCAGATCGTGAATATTTCACGGTCTCCGCAACATTTCCGCCATAAGGATGATGTTTTATAGATCATAAAACTTTAGTAGCTTGGATAGAGCCGGAAAGAATTTCCGCTATTAATGTGGGAACGATACCATGTAATTATTAGACTGCGGACATTTACGCAAATTCGCGTTTTTATGGCACGCTTTTTAAATATCCACGAGGGAGGCAACATTTATTTCTCACGCTGAAAAATCTCTCGCAACGAAAGTACGCTGAAATCATCTTAGTTTTTATGTTTAATTAAATGGTTTGTAAATTTGATTAAATGGTTTGTAAATTTAATTAGATGGTTCGTAAATTTAATTAGATGGTTCGTAAATGTAATAAATGGTTCGTAAATCTAATTATTTCGTTTGTATATTTAATTAATCGGTTTCTGAATTTAATTATCTGTTTCGTCATTAATTAATTAATCTTTTTTATATAACATGTAGTTTACGAGAAAGAATAAGGTCAAAGAGTGAAATCAGTCAGCCTGCATCATATTTATCGATTTATTAAATTACCGTGTACCGCGACCGAAGATTCTCTCGCTCCGACGTACACGAACCATAAGTTCCACAGCGGTTTTCTTTCGCCAGCTGTCAAACAGGATTTTTCCAGACGGGGATCAGGAAAACGCGTGACTCATTCTGCTCGCCCCGGGCCGAAAAGGAACGCGCGGCGTGGGTGCGGAGGCAAATCGACTTGCGATCCCGATCGCAAGATTAATCTGATCGAAAACAAATATGGCGGGATAGAAACTGGTTCCCCCGCGATATGATTATAATGTTCGCGCCGCGCGGCCTATCCGCGCGCGGCACAACCCGTATTGTTTGCGAGAGCTTTCGAAGCCCGCGCGATTGAAACACTTAACCGTCGCGCCGTGATTGATGTGACATTCAACGTAACGGTTCTTATGTGTTTTGATTCGAGCGGAGATAGCGCGTTGCGAAAAGTGAAAGCGATTAGTCCCGGTCAAAGTCGTAGTCGAAGTTGACGCTAACGGGCCCCTCCGCGCAATGAAACTCTCATTGTCCGACCAGCGAAAGTGTACTTCTGTACATTTGCCTATCGAGAGTCTGCGGATCGTAAAATTTTCTAAATCTTGGCCAACAGTTTCGCAAACACGCGACGACGCTATCTCGAATCTGCTAGTTGCTCGCGATAGATTTAGTATCCGTAAATATCATTTCTATGATAGCAAACGAGCTGCGTGGCTTTTATAACGCTATCATCGTTTTTATTTAAATTGTACTATTTTAACTTCTCGATCACACCAATTACAATTGTAGAAACTTTGCAAATAAAATTTCGTCCGAGAGACATTTCGAATGAATTCTTCGAATCAAATTTGATTTGAGAAATATTTCGATTAAATTCTTCGAACAAGATTTTATCCTCAGGAATATTTCGAATGAATTCTTCGAACAAGATTTTATTCTGAGGAATATTTCAAATAATCTCCAACTCTGGGAAGAAGCCCATTGATCAATACAGATAAAAGGTGCAGTTTTTTTTTAATTACACCGTTCAATTCAATATTACGTTTTACCAAACCTGAATCGCGATTCTGTGCAAAATTCGACTGATCCGTGATTTTCGTACGAAGTTTACCGTAAAAGATATTTCGACGCTCACGAGACACCCAAAAACCGATGAAAATATATATTTTCAATCCCGCAGAAATGATGTGTAGACTTCCTAGTGAAAAATTGTTTGCGAGAAAGAAACGATTTATTGCGCCACAGCATCTGATTTCTGAAGTGTTCCGTGCACAATATCGGCAATCGTGTCGAGCCGGAGGCCTATCGAGCCCACAATCGCAAGAAATCGTCGCAAAAGACTTTCTACTCGTCGGGGCCATAATACCCCGATTGTAAAATGTAAATGTCAGCCCACATGTCGACGGGACGTGAACCGAAAGGCCCCGTAAACCGTAGGTAACGATACTCCCGGTGTGTCCCATTCACGTAAACCCCGGCGTTATTCGTGTCACCTGGAGTTACATCACCGATACTCGAATGCGTTTCAATATTACGCGGAAAAATGACCGTGGCAAGGTGTACCGATAGGTGAACAACTGTCACTTAGAATATATTCATTTATCGTTTTTTAACGCTCGCGTGTACAGTAATCACATGCGTTATCGTACAGTGGATTGCAAGACGGTAAGTATTTACGCGACTTGGTAAATCAATTCGCAGAAATTAATAAATTCGTGTACCCTATTAAAAGTTCCATTAGCATCTAAGCGAATTGGTTGGCTCGTTAAAATTGATTAGCACGTTACCTGGACCGCGTAGGAAAATCTTGTGTGCTACAACCGCGTGTAATCTACTTGTGCCATTATCAACGTGACACAATGTTCAGAGATTAGATTGCAAAGGCCTAAACGCATTCCTGTGTTTGCAGTCCGATTCGAGGAAATTAGAATTAAATAGAATTCTATTTCCTCCGCGCGTTCTCTTGATAAAACGAACCATTTATTTCTATGATATTTCTCGATTGCAAAATTGTTTGCGATCGATATTATTTCTCGCGTGGTTCAATTTTTGCAAATTACGTAAAATTCGTCGTCCACGCGAAGGCCCGCAATTTCGCAATGGCGGGCGCGCTCGATCGCAGCAGGCTTCCTTCTTTTTTTTCCGGCGAACGTAATAAAGGTTTGGAATGAATAAGATCCGAAAGGGGAGAGAATCGGATAACAGGAAGAAAAGAGGGATATTAGGGAAATGTCTGTGACACAATATTCCGTCGGACGTATCCAAGCAACGACTCCCGGAAACAGAGGGATCGGGAAGCGAAAAGAGAGGAGGGCTAACCCTAACAGGTACCACCTGAGCCTTTTACTCTGTTACACGTTCATAAGTGACACAAAGGACGGGGGGCGGTTTAACGAGGGAACGAATAAAGCTGAGTTTACCCGGGGCCCCACTAATTAAAAGTACTTTGTTCATTGCATATTACTGCGAGCACGTTGGCCGGGGCCATCATTAGACGCCATCGAAACTTTAAAGGCTGCTTGTGATAATTGTTGCGTAACATGGATCCGTGCTCGCACATAGTTGTCTTCGCGTCGTCGTTGCTTTTCGTTAGCAAATTTTTTTTAGCTATTTTCAACGCATTGAATCTTTTAATTCCATTGAAACTTTTTAGAGGAACGAAATATAAAATTAAAAATCAGTCTGCACGTATTAATTTAATTTAAATTTTTAGTATTAATTTAATCCTTTAATCTATCAATTTAATTCTCCTTAATACACGTTACGATTAAACGTAGTCTCTTTAGCAGATAAAGAAAATATAAGATTCGAAATGAGAAAGACGCATCGTAATCGTCGGAAAAATAATATCAAATTCAATATGAGTAAAATACATTGTTAAATATCGTGAAAATTACGCACTGTTCGAAATGAGAAAAATACATCGCAGTGATCGTAATATTTACGGAACACTTAGATTGACGACAAGAATATTACACCATGGTATAAAATCCGTAAGTAGGATAAACTTTCGAATCGAATTCCTGTCCGACATCCTATCGTTTTCTTCGGTCTTATCAGTCGCTAATCCGGGGCTGGATATAATTCAGAAAATCCGGATCAAGGTTGATAAAAGGAAAGAGATTAGGCCTAAGCCGCGGCGGTACCGGGCCGCCCGTCGCAGGTGCAACATCCGCTGAAGGAGAATAAGTCGGCCGACTTGTGTGTTTACTAATTGCTAATTAGAAACCGGTGGCATAGTAGCGGTACATTCGCCGGCAGCGGCGACGTCGCGTCCCCCATCTCGTTGGCAGTGACGACGACGGCGACGACGACGGCGGCGACGTCGACGATGTCTGGTCATGGTCGTATCATTGACCCTGTCAGATATTTCAAATGGTTCTAGCAGGCCTCTCCTTTGTCAGTTTATCGATTCGCAGCGGCTTCCATGTGTGCTTGAAAAAGGTTCGGCTGAAACGAAGAACTCCCAAGGGGACGAAGGAAAATATTCGGACGATATGCAAATGAAATCGAAATAATATTTAAGAGATACGACATCAACGGACTGTGAATCTTTATGCGTAATACACATTTTCTTTATCGATTGCAGTAACAGGAGTCGAATAGTAGTTCCCTTTTGTCTTTAATCCATTTAATAATTTGATACACTAACCTTTATAATAAATGCATTGAATCAGCGGTGTAGACATAAATAACATTAACACGTCCACGCATTTTTCCAATGCGTGCGTATCGAATTTTTTAGTGAACAGTATTGTGTACTATTTATTTAATGTACTTGCTAAGTTAACACTTCACTTGATTTTTAGTTAATCACACAATACTTTTACCAGATCGTTGCTGATAGTAAAATGAAATTAAAAATCTAATAAGTCTGTGTGCAACTTCGAAGTTGTATTAAGTTATAAAGTATTAAATATCACTTTGTCAATTTTGTCGTAATGGCGCGATATTTTCGCCGCGCTGTCTCTAAAAATCGAATAAAATAAGAAACCTGATAAATCTGAATACCATTTCAATCTTTCCCTGACCCCGCAGGCAGTCTAATAGCAACGAAGTGAGCGCGAAACGATCATGATAATGATAAGCCGATAGAACGTGGCGCTCCGATTCCGTGACGACGCGTGATTTTTCTTCAAATCGGCTCCAGCTAATGTCTTTTTTAAAAGTTCGACGGTCGCGATCGGAGTGCGGGCCCTCCGTTTGCAGATGGGTGTCGCGCCGATCCTAAGCGGCTAATTATCGTCACGTATTGACCCTGAAGACAGCCGCGGCGAACGATAAGAGGCAAGAACCGGGGCAAGTTAATCGGGGCCAATGGGATCGCAACGAGGGAACACGTAAGGAAAGGAAAGGAGTCAAGGCGAGGCCGGCAGTCATTGCACTCGTTAGAATTCGTTCCCCAGATTGAAAGGTACACCATCGACGGGACGAAACGAGAAAAATCCTCTTCTGCTCGGCTGCCGCGGACACGAACGATCGCATGTTGCCGCGGATATTCCGCTTCCTCCGCGTCGTCCTCTCTGCACCGCTGCTCGATCCGATCGTAAACCGAGCCCCGGAATGTTTATGCAAATTCCTTCTTCCTAAACGAGAAGAGTTCCTGGATTGTCGGTCAAAGTTCGCGAAAATGTTTATCAAAGTAAAGACTTCGAATAACGAAGAAACGGCGAAAAAGTTTCTCTATTCGTTCTTCGTAGATTCGAGTAAAAATTCGATGAGTAAATAATTTTATCCGAATTGAACCGACGAATGAACACGCTTTTCTTTTTTATTCGAAACGCTTTCATTCGTCGCGTCAGATAAAATGTTCATCTTTTATCTCTATCTTGGTTCGGAGGCTTCGAATAAATAAACGCGTCTCGCGTTTACATGTATAATATTTGTTGTTTCTTTTGAGGTTGATTTTGTCTGTCAGGATATTAAAATTAAGAAGCTAACGGTAATGCCAAATTGTTACAGTAAAAGAAATTGCAACGAGGATTCATGCATTCGAAAGGAAATTATGGCAAACGTGATTACTGTATTATGTATCGTGTGAATGTTCATTCGAAATTTTCTGCACGTGGAAACTCGCAAAGGCAAAACCAATTTTTTAGTTTTGCGTTTGACAATGTACCGACGATATCTACCTGTACCATCGCTCCAACGGCGCGCTTACGTGATTATCCTCGTGAGCATCATATTTATTTTAGCTTGTGCATCGCGCAGACACGTAATGCACGAGTTTGCAGAATAAATTAGTCTTGTTCTGGAGGCAGTGGAACATTTAGAAGCGAGCGTTAGCTTTCCAATGGATATGCCGCGTGCGCGTGTGAAGCACAAAATAGATATCGGTCGGCTTTGCAAATATCTTTTTTTTATTACAGCAAAGCGAGATACTGAAAACTTATTCAGCGTTGTAGAGAGCATTCGGTCGGTTTATCGATGATCTAAAACCGTTCCAAAATGCTATGAAATAGTTACGAAGCATTTTATTCGCTGCCGGCAATAACAGCATTGAATAATAGTCGCGAAACGAATGCAACAGAAATCCCGATGGCAAAATAAAATACAGATTACGGTCGGCAGGAGTAGCGGCAACTTCCTGCAACAACAATTACTCATCCAATATGATAAATGTCTCGTTTCCAACGCTTATACGACGAGCAGCTCGCACGCAATATTCTTGTAGAATTCCTAAGAAGAAATTGGCTTGAAAATGCCCGCAAAATACAGGAGCAATGTTTCAATCGTTTCGCACTAAAAATTGTTATTCGTTTCAATATCATTTTTGTAGTATCAAAGTTAAAAATAATCGGAGGTGGAACTTTTGTCTGTATTACAACACACAGTTTCATATGCATGAAATGCGTTAAATTATACAATATTCCCAATATTGTAGGTCAAAAAAGCTGTTTTGAATCTGCAGTTAAAATAGCTTCGGGCGCAGGGGGTTAATTAATTAACTCTTTTATTCGAACAATAGCAATTATAGCTGCTACATCTAGATTTCGTAATACTCAGTTCAACGCGTTTCGTGAGATCAAATAAATACTCGAACCAATATTTCTCCCAATCGACTATAAGTTCGGGGTAGAACGATAGTCGTCGCGAGGTCAATTAGGATTAAAGGATCTCCGAGTCGGAATGCCGTCGCGTCGAGTATTTCGCACGGGATCGTTACGCGGGCGACGAAATGAATGTGTAAAAAAAAACAGTCTGGAATGTCACGGAGCGAAAAGATAGCGACGAATTGTATGCAGACGGATTAAAGGGATCATCGGCAGATCGAATATTCATCCCGTTAACAGCCTCGATGTAGCCGACGTGTTCCCACAAAGGGCGTATAGTGTCGTCTTTGCACTCGTCTGTCTCTACTCCGTTGCAAATTACGTTCCCACGTGTGCGATCGTACCGAACGTTCTGTCACGTGGTTGTCACGATCGATCGATATACACGGTGCTCCGATAATTTTCCGATAATTGGAAGCCCGCTGGTCTCGCCGGGAACAAATTGTTGGGATAGTCTTACGTTTTCTTAATGATGATGTTTCCTTGGACTACCGAGTTAAAACAATCGATGATACAAAAATCTTTACTTTGTTACGTGGAATTACTTTATTCATTGCGCGGAACGTATGAAAATAGTCTTATGTATGTAATGAATATAAAAATCATAAGCATTATATTTTTAAATCGAGTCTTATTTTTATTTAGAAAATAAAACAATATATGGGGCTAGTTGGTATATATTTATTTAAAAGAATCGTTTATTAAAAGTCATAAAAATCAGATATTTTTGTTCACATTCTTAAGCCAAGTTAAGAACTCAAAGAACTATTTCTACCCAATAAAATTCCAGAATAAGTGAATTTTCAATGGGTGTACTAATAGACTCTGTTAATTGATTGTTACAGGTCTGCGAAGAGTGATCCATCGAAATCCAGGGAAATATCGAAATTAGAAGATGCCGCTGCCAAAGCGGTTGGTGGAGCCGGTGCTGGTCGCACGTGGCACCATACCCGAGAACTTTCCGCTGCCGTCGGAGCTAGAGGCTGTAACCAATGGTACCTTGGCCAATACAATTAGGCAACTGTCCAGCCTATCGAGGCACGCCGAAGATATGTTCGGCGAGCTTGCGAGGGAAGCTCACGGATTAAGCGACAGAGCGAACTCGTTACAAGCTAGGATAGACCGGCTGGCCGTGAAGGTTACTCAACTGGACAGCAACGTGGAGGAAGGTGCGTTGGATAAGTGTAGAGTAAAGTCCAGGGGTTGGAACCACTCGGGTTTCGATCAGTATTATTAGCTGGCTAATTGAAACTGATTCCATGGAATTAATATTAATTCAACGTCGTCGTTTCCAGTGTCCCTGCAAGACATACACATGAGGAAGGCGTTCAAGAGCTCGGTGGTGTTCGACCAGCAGGTTGTCTCCAGGGATACCATGCCCACGGCGATGCTGGAGACCTACCATCAATGCGACACGCCGCCACCTCTCGATAAACTTAACGTTTACAGGTATATACGCATCCTCGGCGAAATTTTATTAGCACACATTTTTGTACCCTACTGTCGACTCGCTAATGTTTAGGAAAAGGAAACGCTCGTAGTGGATGGTAGAATCGTTTGCAGAAACTTCATGTATGCTTCTGACTAGCGGATCTTTATGCGAAACAAAAATTGTCTGCATCAATCGCAAGTCGTGGGAGCGTTGTATTAATTTAGACTGTAGCGAGAAGACTTTGCTGACCGAGTATTATTTCCCATTACCTTAAACGTGTTACTACCAAAATAAAAATGATCCTGTTTCAAACACCGAAAGAATAATCTCTTAATATTCGGTGAAATTAATAGAATTATGTATAATAAGATCGGTCTAACGAAATACGGTTTTCAGGGAGGACGGCAAGGACGGTTTGAAGTTCTACACGGATCCTAACTACTTCTTCGACCTGTGGAGTCAGGAAATGCTCAAGGATATCTTTTCGGACACCGAAAAGAAGCTGCACGATCGGGGGAAGAAGGTACGGGGCATCATATCATTCTGGTTTCTGAGAGTGCACCTCGTTTCTACTCTTTTAGAGATGTAACGATCTATTTTCATAATTTTTTTTTTGTTGATTTAACATATTTTTGCGAGATACTTCTTTTTTTTACTTTGAATACACACGTTCTATTATGCCACATTTCTCGAGGTGCACAGTTACCACGATGCAAATGAATATTACACTTTTTTTAATTCTTTTTCTGAAATACTACTAAGCTTATGCTACGATTCTAACAATTAAAACTGTCCCCTTGATTATAGACCGAGTCTGAATATGCCGAACCGTTCAGAGAGGCAAGTCGATGGTTTGGATCTTTGTAGTTTTTTTCTTACCCTTTACCACCCAGTTTTTAAATGAACTTTATATATAATTATACATATATATATATCGATCGCCAGCCACTCACTCATACATAATCAAAGCTCACTTCTTTGTGGTTTTTCATTAACCGAAACCTTTTTGCGCTAAGATAGAGAGATTGCGCTATAGATAGATGCTCGCTTGACAATTTTTGTAGTTATTCGCTAGGATTAGCCAACGACATCTCGCATTCTTCCAATGCTCGGTACTTGGCTGTGAGTTTCGTTGCGTAAAGTGTAGACCAAACGTTGTTCCGTCGCATCGACCACAAAAATCCCACCGACAATGTATTTTCATCGATACATGATTTTATAGATAAACATTTATTCGTATACCCTTCGTAATTCTTCTTGACACTAAAATGGTAACTATACGACACAGTGATCAGAACCATGTGTGTCATTGGCTGACTGCTTGTTCCACTTTCTTCAATCTATAATTCGTTATCTCAATATTTAGGAGACAGTTCACCTGAAAATGTAACCATAGTAGTGACGAGATCACAATAAAGAAATAGCTGAATAGATTTATCAGATTATTTGATGTTATAGTATCTTATCCAATATCAAATTTTCTGATAAATTGTCTGTTTTCGCCTCATGAACTCGTCACTAGTATCTTATCGAACCCTTATGTTGTTTCAATAAAATACCAGTAAAAAGAAATATTCTGTGCATGAGATGGAGATGTAATATACTTGAAATAATTCTTTCTTATCACATTAATTTTTAGCATTTTCTTAACGTTCGTCTTTGATCATAAAATTATGAACGGCTATTGGAACATCATTTCTGGTTGTACCAACAAGTACACTGTCAGGTTTTACTAATGTCGTATTTGTTCTAAATTATTCAGTACATCTACATTATGCTAGTAATGCTCGCTGCATCAACCAGAGACTTCTTAGAATTCTGTTGATTGCTCTGTAAATTCTATTCTTCTTTCTACGCTCTGTTGTCGATGAAAATATTGTCGGCGATTCTATTTGTAAAAAGACATAATTCTCAGTTGGATTTATGATACTGTGACAGATTTATCCACGCAAATTTGATATAAATGTTCAATCTACACGGACGCACCCTTGACTCGACTCCTTCTTACCAACGAGTTGTTTTCGAACTTGTCTAGTTTAAACTACTTCTTATCATACATCACTTTATCGACATCACCTGTAATGCCGTTCTGCGCCATTCATGCAACTCTTGGATGTACTCAATAGAAGTTTCTCATCATCATTCTCACGAGTCATCTTCTGCAAATCGATACGAAACACTATGATCTTGAGTGATTTCAGGATTATTATTTCGTTTCCGATTCGTTCTACTTCATTACGTAGGAAATAAAACTTATAGAACAAAACGACTCGCAATTGTTTCGCCATTGCTCGATTGGTTTGAGTGTTTGTTACGTTAACCATTGTTCTTTGTACGATGCTCCGAAAAACTGTTTTTATTTCCTACAAACATTCATGTTCGGTGATTGGTCCTGTACTCGACAGAATTTTTAAACGACCACGTCTCCAAAATTAATGCGAGAATATCTTTCTTGTCGCTGCTGAAGTATGACTAAAAAACCGCTTTATCTATGTAGAAATTATTGTAAATTCTTAATTGTTGTTATATGATTTTTACTAAATATGTACGGTGTTTTCGACGAATTAAGATTTTCTACCCGTTTCGTGTTACCCTTACAACAAAGTCATTAATTTAACCGATTTCAATACTTCACAAGTTCTGATCGCACAAAAGAAATTTATACTAATTTTGAAAATCCATTTACTCTAATCCTAAAAAAATGGATTGCCTGTTACCACGCAATTCTTGCGCATTGCGGAAATGTTCGTAGTACATGACATTACAATTAATAATAGTAACATTATCAGTTTACCGTGGATACTGTTATCTCATAACTATCAGTTTGCATTGAACGTTTGCAAGAAGTAAACAGTACAAGTTAGTCCCGTTGCACCGAGTCACAGCCGTATGCTTCTAATTTCCGAAATGATTATCTTCTAAACTCAAAAGTCCAATAGAGAAAATGATAAATATTTCTTCAATTGGGTAAAACATCCCTTGCTTTAAAGAAAAGTGTCATTAGCTTTAGAAAGACCAAAGCGGATCATTGAGTTACAAACAAAATGTACATATTCAGGAATCTTTTAGACTATTAGGCCCAAAGTCTTCATTAGCAACGACTTTATGGTATTAGAGAAGCCTGAATGACGCGCGCGTTTTTTACGTATAATCAAAATATAATGGATCAGCCATCGAGTCATGCTTGACTGACAAAATTAAGCTTGTCTTGCACTTTTTGCTGCAACAATCGATTGAGGCGACCGTTTAACAAAGGATCTTTTTGCGTCACAGCCGCATAGGCCTCGGAATGAGGGTGGCGGTGGAGGCGGCGGCAGGCATAAGAAACGCATAAGGCAACCGCATAATACGAGAGAAAGGCAGAAACAGTTGGCCCTCGGACATGGGGAGTATATTATGCCAACGCAGGCTGTCCAGTACAGGGCACCCCACAACATCCCCGACGAATCGTTGCTGGGTATGGTAATGACCGAGCAACGGCCGCCGAGGCCCAACAGCATCGAGCTTAGACGAAGCTACCCTCCAGAAGAACAGCATCTTTACAGCCCTCCATCTTCCGATCACTACAGGTTTGTAAAATACACGTCGTTTCATAAAAATGCAGCCGAATTAGCCCGAATCTAATATTCATTATTCAATTTGTCCGCAAAATTTATCCTTCCGTAAAAATTAATGTTATAGAAAGGTCAATGACTAAGTTCCTAAATTCTTTCTCTGAGAATAAAAGACTGGTAAGTTCAAATGTTAGAAAAGTACGGATATCTAGGTTTCTAAATTATTCCTACGAGAATGAAACACTAGTAAGAAAAGACCAAATTACAACAAGATTATTTCCATCGTTTGCAAGTAGTTACTAGATGTACAAAACATACTACCTTCTCAATCGTGTAATCATTCAAAGATAAATTTAGGATAGGAAGCGACGATGCTCCACGGTAATTTGTATTCGTGTTATACAAAAAAAGAACAAGATATGAGCAAGAAGATCTGTATTTATTGATGAAAAAGCCGATATCTTGGACGTTACTCGGCTGGAAGGTCCCTTTACTTAATAGTCATATTCTATGAACCCTGGCGTGATCAATCAGGATATATAAATAAGTTTAAAGCTGTAATATAAATAAGTGTTTGCAACAAGATACAAAGCATGTTAGCGACCCGGAAGATCGATCGGCGGTGTGTTCGCGCTTATTATGACGATGGAGACGCTTTATTTATGGTGGACCGAGAGGAGGGCTTATTGGTGTTTGTTTAATTGCAGGGCTGCAAATTACGCCGCTCAAGGTTACGAAGACAATCTGTACGGTTCACACTATGGTTCTGGACAAGGACAGGCTGGCAGCGAGACGTATCAGAGCCCTAGTAGTCAAAGCACACCAAGTAGAAGTGGCAGATCGCGACCTTCGCAGCCACCGCCAGCGCCACCAAGCAATACTTCTAGCAATTCAACCCCTACCGTAGCCTCTGCTAATAATACGCCAACACGGGGAAGGTCGATGAGTACCAGTAGGGATACTCTGCCTCCACCACCTCCACCACCTGGAGAAACGATGTCTCCACCGCCTATGAATGGTAACGACAGTCTTCAGTTAACCACTTGCTCTTTTTTAGTAGAGGGTGATTTAAACAAGATCAAACTTTAGTTCAAGAAGGATATTTCTTAAAGAAAATTTAACTATATGGAAATAGATAAATTAAATATTTCTTCTGTCCTGATCTTCCTGAAACAGGCTTGGAAACACCTTTCACCTGAAAGAATAGTGCTTTGTGTATGGTTCTGCTTTAAGTCACCCTATGCATTCATTTAACATATCTTATAACTTTTTTAAAGACATAAATTGTAATTATTCAGATAATGTATAAGGTATTTCTTAGTAGTACTGAATTATAGTACGAAACATTGACCTATTCCATTTACACATGTTTTAGGCTCTATACCGTCGCATCTATTGAACAGGAATGGAAGTCGTTCGAACAGTCCATTACCCAGTCACCACTCCACGCCCACCCCGCCAAATCATTTAACACAAATAGGAACGGATGAAACTGATCCAGCAGCGCCACAAGATTTGCCGCCTCCGCCTCCGACTCCGGATCCCGCACCACCTACCAGACCTATTTCTCCGCCCTGTAATATCCCACCACCGCCTCCACCACCGCCACCGCCGCCTGTTGCTAATGGACCGCCGCCACAGGTGCCTCTAACCAACGGTGATATTGCTAAACTGATAGCGACCAATCGGCCGAAGTTGAAACCCCTGAAGAATATGGACGGGCAATTGAGGAAGCCCGTTAATCCAAACATCCCCCTTGTCGATCCACGAAACGATCTACTTAAAGCAATTAGAGACGGTAATTATATCCTAACTCGATTAATTAGAATTCGCAGTGACTTCCGCTTTATGAACAGATGCACTGTGGTCACGATTTCATGGTTGCAGTACAAATTATTTAATCGTAAAATAGACATTTTTAATTATTTTTCATTGTGATTTTAAACTAGTATATCATATCACCATTGTTGCTGCTAATACTTTTTATCTTTTAAATTTAACGTCGAATCTACTATATCATTAACAAGTATAGTTGGATGTCTTTCAAATAATTCAAAGTGTCTATAAAATAATAGAACATCTAATAAACATATAATAAATGTACCATTTTATCTTGCAAAACAGTCTTTATGAAATTGAAAAATATAAGCTAGAGGTTATAAAATATATAAATTATTAACGGTAGAACTTGTAATTAAAATTGTATTCGTTATATTTTAGGCATTAAATTGCGCAAGGTGGAGAAAATTGAGCAGAAGGAAGTAGAGCGCGTGAACGCGTTGAACGACGTCGCATCTATATTGGCAAGACGCGTTGCTGTAGAGTTCAGTGACAGCGATTCAGCTTCAGAAAGCGAGTGCGATAGCGAAGGATGGGGCGAACAAGAAACAAATCTCGCGTGACCAACTACGCTGGCATCCACCACCACGGCCAGCTAAAACAAATGGCTGACGAGTTTTTCCGCTCCTTCTTTTTACTATCTTTTTCGTTCATTCATTTTCATTAACGAAACTTCCACATCTCTTGCTTAAGACACAAGAAACTCGTTAGAAGTTTGGGTGCAAGTGAACAGAAGAGGACTCGTCAGATGTGAAAGTGGCACCAGAACCAGCGAATCCACTTACTCAACGATTACTGTTAAGTTTCAGTAGTGCAGAAGTAACAATTGTAGGTTGTTGGACACGTATGTAGTACTACTCAAAGTATTGAAGAGATTCGTTTGCGCGAGAAAATCACAGTGATTGTTTTTGTTAAAACATCGATCTTTATTTTCTGAACTCTTTATTAACAGAATGAATGCACGTACAAAACGATTCAGTGGGGAGAGCCCGACCGCGAGGGGTTTTAAAAAATTTATAGATGGCTTTTCTGTCCTCTTTATCGTCATAAATAGTAATGAATCATTGAACAGCTTTATATTATTATTTTTATGTTATACAATTCAGAATTTATGGAAACAACATTTTGTATGCACCGATATAGTAACGTTTCATTAAAAATGCTCTGTATATATTTATAAACCTCGTACGTCAAAGATGCGTACGCGGAACTAAGTCAAGTAGCAGAGCTAATTTCCTGTTCATTTAAACGTGTATAAGATTCGTAAAATACTTATACTTCAAAACGTTTTCGTATGCTTGCTCGGCTAGGTACATAGATACAACGAGTGTAACGACAGGTATCCGGTCTTTTCTATGTTTCCAAGTGATCTTCCATTGTCACGGACAATGCGCGAAGAACCAAGGTTCTTAACTGCGAAATGTCGTAAACCAAAATACTCCGATTTACTGTAAGTAAGGACTATGTAATTACCGAACGAGTGAGGGGACTCGTATTTTTAGCGTTTAGTGGAGGAAACTCAACGATAACAACTTATAACTACTGTTACGGTGAGGATCACAGTTGCCAATTTTAAACAAGAAGAATATAATTGTGATTTATTTTACATCAATGTTGGTGAAGTACGGTGAATATTGATAAGATATATATACATATACTTTCTATATATGAATGTTCGTGTATGTACATGATGTGGAAGGAGTCGAAAGCACAGAAATGATTTTTGATATCTAATCCGTTGAAACTGTTCCTTTCATTTTAGGACATACAACATGTATTCTCATTGTTGTAAACCTAAGACAATAGTTAATTCTTATCATTATTAGGGCTGAAAATGACTAATTGCATTTTCAGTAACGATGAATTCTGATATATACATCAATAATTAGCACGGATTAAATTGTTACGCATATACTTTGACTAAGTTTTGTGAACAAAGAGTCAGTCCAATGCAGAACCCGAACTGTGTACATACACTTACATTAACGGAGATTTTGAGGACTTCTTCACAAATTTTGTCTATATGTATTGTTATAAAAAGCAAAGCCAAACCGACCTGTTAGTAAGTCAGTGGATTTTATGTACTTGTGATGGTAACTCGGGTGGTTAATACCAGCACAAAATTCTTGTGTCCGAGTAGCCTTGAATAAGTACTCGCAATCTTTTTAGTGTCTAATCTATATTTTCTTACTCTCTGTACAACTTAAACGAGCCCCATTTGCTCTTGGCAAAGGAAATTATATCTTCTCGTCACCGCCTACCCTGTATAGGTTGATCAGATCACAATAACCGGTCGCGCTTACCTTGCGTCAGTATTTAAACGAAGTGGTTTGAAGTTCAGAGAGGTTCCTTTTCTTTTTACCAGAAATGATCATTTTCTTTGTCAAGAGGAATTTGAGCTCATCAAAAATAGGGACTTCCTCTGAATTTCGAGTCGCTTCGTTTAAACATCGACGTGGAGCAAATGCGTTATTTATAGCGCATACAAATTTTTCGTATTGTCTTACACCATATTTCGTTAACCGAAATTATCTGAAAATATTAAATCTCATAGAGTTACTTTCTTCCATGTACGAATATACGTATATTAACATAATCTTCCACGGTCTATTCATAAGTAAATAGATGCTATAGTTTACGAATTATCACGATCCAAAGATTTACGCGCATCTCCTTTAACACTTAAGGCATTTTCAAAATGATACATATAGCAAATTTCTGCAGAAGTTTCTCGAACACCTTGTATGAATATGTATTGATTGTTAAGATTATTGTATAATCTTATGTGTTCGAATGGCAAGGAATGTTAAGGAAATCTATCTCTCCCTCCTCGTTTCCGAACGTTAGCGCGTCAATCTTAGTGTTAAGCCAACTGCTCTCTAGTTGGTTGGTCGGATTAGCATATTTCTTTTAAATACGAAATGTTCGATTGATTCGAACCGCGCGAATGGTAATTTATATTTAATAATTCACTTTCACCGGTGCTCGCGCCGAAGTTTTATCTTGTATAAAATGAGATGTACGATGACGAAGAAGGAATAGCGGAGTCATATCCGTGTACTAGCGTACGATTTATCGGCAACGACACGTGTACATGTACAATGTTTTTAAAATAACAGTCAGAATACTATTAATAATACTGTAATATGTAATATGAATAATTGATCAGTCTCGTCTGTACTATGTTTATACATATGCATATATATTATTTATATATATAAATGTATATATAATATACATATATATTATTTATATGTATAAATATATATATATAATATATAATTCGAAATATGAATTCGTTAATTTATAACGATTTGAGCGGTAGGAATTACATCTTTAGCTAACTTTCGCCAACTACGACACAGTATTTATCCAAGGATTTTTGTAATCGTGACGAAACGCGGATAGCGTTTCCGATTGTAAAAGCTTGAATATCATGCGAGTTTGTATCAATGTATATTACTCTCCGACCCGTGCTTATCCGCAGCGAACTATCACGCGCTAAATTATGGCGAAGCTGTTGTACCTAGCCAAGAACGGTTATTCCCAAACTCGATCGAATTCAAGTGTTTTCTCGTCACCACCGCTGCCGCCACCGGAAACGAAACGTAACAGACGTTTCCAATTTCTACTACGAACCACGTACTCGCTCAGCAGGTCTTTAAATTTACACTGGTGCAAAAGTAAACGTAAGTCTCCTTCTGCCCGATACCGATAACAGATAGATAAATTCATTTTTCCCTGCGATGATAATAAGAGGAACATTCTAGCTCGCGTATACCGACTCCAATTCAAGCTTGCATTCACGGCGATATTTTGATTCGTGTACGGTAATACAATATAAAGGACAAAGACGCAAGCGTAATAGCCCTACTGATGATTACAAATGTACGACGGTATTATTAACAATAATAAAATTTGTAGCAAATCTGTACAGAGCCAAATAAATCAAAAACTTTCATAAATCACTGGTGGTAACCGAAGTATTTGTATTATTAGCTATTATAAATTTTATAATAATCATATTGCTTAGTCTCTGATATTTCTTTAATGGAATATAAGTTCATCTACAGGCATCTGAAAGCTTCTTAAAAATTTAAGAATAATGCCATTTGTGACAAGCTGCAGTGAAAAAGCACTAAACTGTTAATCAAAATCGACTGTCGGTAATTTAACTAACAGTTTGAGTTTTATACCACTTTTGCCCTATGTCGTCCTTCTTTGTTCTGATTGGTTTACAATTCACTGCTTAGACAAGATTCACTGCGGGTTAGATGCGTAGTAAAATCACGGTTGTGTTTACGCCAGCTTAGGCAATAAGAATTTTTGGAATAATATTTTCCACGTCTCCTGTCAAAAATGGCGCTTGTTTTGAAATTTTTAAAGTCGCAGATATAAATAAATCTTTTCACATGGCATAGTTGTATTATATGTGGCGAAAAATGAATAATAAATAGATAACAGTATCAGCGAACATTGCTTCCGTTTTAAATAAATGGGATGGCTGTTTCGGGTAACGGACAAAATTTTCTTTCTGGAAGTGGATTTCAAACAAATTTTATTCGGTGGTAAAGTTTGACCGAGTAACAAAAACAGTTAAAAATTTATAGACAAGATCAATAGTTCATACATTTGACAGCCTATTGTATCTATTTTATCGAGATATATTATCAAGAGACGCAATAGTAGTAATATAAAGTACTCAGTTTCTTCTTTTCTCTTGTATAACTTTCCGATATCATTCTGTTCAGTCACTAAATACATTTTCGCTTACGGTACAAAAATAATTGTCACAATCTCGTTAACAGTCAATTTTGATGTCGGAATTCTTTTCTCAGCAAATTTCTTTTGCATAACACGTAATTTTCATTGGTGTACAGTTTCGACAACAACAAATTGCTGATGTTCAACGCCCTTCAAAACAGAATTAGAGAATTTGATCAATATCAATCTTAACATTCGAACGCAATCATTCGTAATTATTAACACTGCATCTTACTCTCCCAACGATTTGTTCTCACGAGAGGAACATCGTATCATTCTGAATAACTGTTTCTACTTCGAACATAATAGATATCATTAGATTCCACACCTTATAGTGAAACGTTTGACGGAGGGTTTTTGTTTCTTTTCAGACTATCTGACTATTTTATGGAGCATCGAATGCAGAAGTATTTCTACTTTCGATTTTTTCACGTAGTAGTCCACGACAAAGCATATCCGCAGAGTAGATATTGTTATCGAAACAAAGATGGTTAAATAATAAGAATATTATCTCGTCATTTCTTTTTATCATCAGTTTGACGTTTACTTTGCAGGTTTAGAGTATTTTCATCGTCGCATCGTGAAATTCTAAGGCCGAAAATATAGGCGTTCTAATCGTCAATTGAAAATGTCATATTTTTTTACAGACATAATTAGTGCAGCTTCGTTATGCGTTCCTATTGCCTGTTATATCGAGGTATATCATTATCTTTTTTTGTACGTTAAAATTTCCGTACTTTGTTACTATCTTGCGACATGTAAAGAACATTGGAAACAGACGTTGAGCATATAAACGGTAATGCACTAATGATGTGGTTACAGCAAGGTTCTCCTTTCGATATTGAATTTTATCAATCCTAAGGAACGTGCGTCAATTGTACTCGTGTGTACTTTGGGACCCCAATAATCGGGGAATCGCACTTCTGTTACTGTTTGATTCGACAAACGCTGACCAGTTAACGCTAGGCCTAACTCGGTTTGCCGAAAATAGTCTACTTCAAATTTCTTAGTAAATCGACGTGTAAGATTGAAATCATTCAATGACAATTAAGAAGTAGGCGGATCTAACGTTAAAGAATCTGCGCTTACGAATATATCGGTTTTGGAACCAAAAGATTGCTTACAATCTTGAAAAATCGGTGTTCTCCTTTGCATGATTTACGAAACGGTAATGCGATCAAGATATCTGGATCCTTGTTAAATTACTATGCGACGCGGAATTGTCTTTCTTCCTATGCTTATTTCCTTTCTGTGGTAAATATTCGGTTTCTTCTTTTTCTCATTTAACTAGTATGAACACATTTAACATATTGTATTTGCCTATTTCAACTAGACAAAATAGCGAAACTTGAAATCAGTGAGCCTTGAAGAGGAGGTACAATAGTACACGATTTGTTTCAGACGGTCTTCGCTGATCTTCGCATCAAACCTACTTTCTCTTTTTTTTCTACTATTTCATTTTTCTTGTTCTACCATATATCGGACGTATTCTTACAGTTTACGAGTAACATGCCTGGTTCACGATCGAATAGAAATTTTGATCAACTTTTGACTGAATCAGAGTTTCCAAACATCTACCTTTTGAAAAACAAACAATTTTCATGATTACAAGTTGTTCGTCTACGTTGTAAAAGTACATTACATTTTGATAAAATAATACGAAAAACATAAATGGGAGAATACGAATTAATTACACGTTTCTTTTCGATCGTTACGTTATAGCATGTATAAAGGTGTTTCATTAACGATCCAGAGAGCAATAAAATTAACACGAAATGTACAAAATCAATTTTGTTCAAAACCAACACAATGTACTCTTACAAAAGAAATGGACACAATTAATGAAACACCCTATGTATTAAACTACTCTATACGATATCGGTAAATACAATAACCTACGAATACATATGTAGCCTATATGTTCTATTTCTCATAATAACTAATTTTACTTATTAGTAACTAGATGCGCGACTTGAAAAATATTCTTCGGAAAAAGAAATTATTTTATTATCTTTTTAAACAGCCTATACTACGTTCAACGAGAAAACTGACACAAAATTTAAACAGAACATTTACGAGATTGGTGCTGCGATTGCAGTTGAGTGACTGTTAAAGAACGATGCTTAGGAACGAATTTTAGAAGACCGTTATCGAAGGCCCTTGCATAACGAAGTAGTCTCATCGGGCCCTGGCCCAATTAGGCGTCGCTCGCACTCAACTATTTATGCATATTTTGTGCTAGTTCTCGTTCGACGAAGTATAATCTCACCCTTTATATGTGTAAATAATTCTTCTTTTTACATTTCATTTTTTATTTCTTTTTTCGACGTTTCATCGGTCAGGAAAAATTTCTCTAAAAAATACTATTTGTTTCGAGAACTTATTATTTATAAAATTGTCGATAAAGCCTCGCGCAACTAAATTTTAAAAACCGCGATGTCAGTTTCATTTGAAGAAATACAACCCTCACGATTAGTATAGCTGGTGGAAGTAATATAGTAGAGTAAGGGGGAAAAAACGAGTCCGAACAAATTTCTCGAGTATTTAAATCGTAATTTTCGAAATATTTCGGTTATAATGCGAATGTGTACAGCATGTCCGAATTAGTTCTATTATGCCCAATTTAACTGAAACACTATGTACACTGCTTTCACCAACTATACGTTTCAAACAACGCTCATACATATATCTATAACGTTTAGTCTGTTTCTTACGCTATGAAACGTGATACCATGTTTACATAAATGTCATTTTACTTTTTTCCTCTTTCTTTACGCTTTACAAAACAATTAAAACTTTGCCGTGTATATTCGTACGGACATTTTCGAACACATCGAACTATGAATTACCGAGCAGATTGCAAAGAACACGTGAACATTAAGCACTTAATTGAAATGTTTTCAGACCTGAGAGTTCCATCCACGCAGTTACTTTTTACCGACTTCTCGCTTTTGAAATCGAAAGGTTTATCAGTAATATGGTAATTCAAAGATCAAGAAAGAATTCGAGAAAGAAATATTTCTTCTGAATACTCTGTGGCTATATGTACGTATGACGCGTTCTCCTTTTTCAACGAACGAAATTTGATGCTCTAATAAAATATAGGTACAAATCAACAAACAAAAGACACATGGTGCGCCACTGGCCTCGATTACGCTTATCCTTTCGCTTAGTTTGAACAATAACAATGTACTTTGTATCACAGTATTAGTATCAGTAATGTATTTAGTATTTGTCGTATTTACTTTGGATATGGCAAATATGAAATATAACAGTAAAATTATACTAATGTAAATCTATATTCTTTGGGGCTAAATGCATATCACAGTGGACAATTTTTCAACATTCTATCCCGTTCTTTTTTTTTCATCTTTGTCTTTTAATTCTTATTCAAATCGCCAGAAGCGCACCAGTCCCGGAGTTGTATCGTTTTTAAAATCGCATTAAAATCTATATGTATATCTTATTCAGAATATCATCGAAAGCTTTACCGTCAACCAGTGGAAATAAGCAAGCAATAGTACTAAAGTAAATGTATCTTTTTTATCATTAGTTAAAAATGCACCTTATATTATCTTTAAATACCTCGCTTCGTATCTAATATGCAGTCTTATCCTAATTTATCTTTTTGTTTAGCTGCGCAAACTAATTTTATAAAATGGAAAGCGTTCAATTTGTAAACGTGTACCTATTCCAAAATGATAACAAGTGGTCCGTAGGTATTCAAGACGTTTACCTTTTTATCTAATCGAATGATTGTTCAATCACAGAATGTATCACATTCATTTACTTTTCGATTATTAATTCACATGATTGGTATGCTATTTGTTAAAACAAGTATTTACAGAATTGGACCACTCTGTGGAACATAGAAATGAAATCACCATAGGTTACACAGCTCACCCTAAATGCTAAAAACATGCAGTAAATATTATTGAATAATATTAATGTTTGTTAGTATTAATACAAGATAATCATAATGATACACATTAAAATCAAATAACTCTATTCAGTGCCGGGGCATATTCTTTCTCACGATAGTTCAAACACTAGTAAAAAAACACAAGAAAAAAGAACGTACGTAATTTCTGATGTTCAATACTTTGTACAAAATTGAATATATAATATCGCTTTACAATAATACGGAAGAAAGTTTGTTTAAGTAAAAAATTTCTTCGGCACTCAAAAAAAAAAGAAGAAATCAAGTCATTCTTTAAGATTTGAATATTCACACATTAGTTTTCAACAATGTTTTTCATTTTAGTATCGAAGATTCAATAAAAATAAAATCTCAAGACTCGTTTTAGTTCTACTTGTAAAGTAGAGCTCAGATGAACTATTGCATACCTTGATTACTGTGTGTCAGACTAGCAACACTTATAGATCATTGAAAACTATCTTTCTCCTCTTTAAAACAATTTTTAATTGACAATGTCGTAAGAATGATTCAAAAAAAGAATCAAATTGTTGTCGTTTTGAAAGCATAATGATTAATTAGCTAGTACTGCTTGCCAAAGAGGAAATTGCTATACCTGCAGCAATTAGAACAGAGACTTTGCAAAGGCCTGTATAACTACAGGAACGCTGGCGTCGAAACCATGAATCGTCAAGATATTATTATCCCGTTCTTCCTTGTAAGTAGTTGAAGAAGAACATACAGCACAGTTGATCAACCTGAAAATGAATAATGAATAAAATGTTGCATTCATAAATATTCTAATCGTTTGTTTTTTAACTGTTTAAACATCTGAGAATCCTCAGTAACAAAGTCGTTTGGGAAACTCACTTTACATTTGGAAGTTGCATCTTCGTTCTGTATGCTTGGAGAGCTTTTTCGGAAGTGTCTGATTTTTCAAATATCCGATCGACGACATTAATGAATACGTCGTACTTGTTATTTTGAAGAGCAGCCCATGAAATTGGTTTACCCAAATTTACGTTCCCAACGGGCATTTGCTGTAATTTCCTCATAGCCTGATCAAATGAAGCAGTTTTATCAATACTAACACTAAGAACTCCAGCGTTCTTAAATGTCGAGACGGTGACGTTCTTCTCACACCGAAGAAGCGCAAGTGCGATCAGGCATCCTGCTTCTGCACCGTTCACATTACCACTGCGCCAGGTATGTGTTTCTAACATCACTTTATTCATATTAATCGTTACCATGTAACGTAAACCGGTTGCTTCAACATGCTGCATTAAATATAAATTACAAAGTAGCAAATTCAATAACGCATCGCCAAATTGACCATTGATACTCACTTGAAACGAAAGATTTAACATTTTATAAAGAGCATCAACGATTTTAGGATTTGGCTTGGGCGGATCCGGCAGAGGTTTATGAAACTGCTCCTTGACCTTTCTTTTCTCATATGACAATGGCCTTTAAGAATTTATGGTATCAGAAGCTATTACCAATGGCTCATTTTTTACTTATTGTGTATTACTTACTTTCCTGAGTTTTCGTAATCCCTTAGTGTAACTAATACTAAAGCTGGATGAACCTTATCCCGAACAATATTACTTTCATTAACGATTTGATCTATTATTTTAGTAACTGTTAATGTGTTTGGTTTTAGCAATTCAAGATTATGAATTCTTTGTAAATTGGTCAATAGCAAATTTAGATTCATTGATGATATCAACACATCCCAAATCTAAAAGTTATAATTAATTTACTGATTAAATAAGTGGAATTAGAAAATACAAAAGCAAATTTATATTCTCTATGAATATTTACCTCTTTGGACTTAAGCAAGTGTCCAGGTACGTGATCCAATGTTAGATTATGTATTTCTAAAAGACCTGCTGCTCGAACGGCATCTGTGCAATGTTTAAAATCTTCTACATTTTTAATGTATTCTATTATTTCTGCAAAACTGGTATCTTCTGCATATGTTTTCTCAATTTCGTCCAAGCCACGTACTATGTATTTAAGGACTATCTCTCCTCCTGTTTAACAATACACTGTTTAATAAAAAGATAATCATTTATCTAACAGTTGTACTTCAACAAAATAAGTACCAGGATTATTGGGTACAGGATGAGACAACTTTATAATATCTTTATGTTTCCAACCATATCTGCCTTTGTACCTTGTTACGCATTTTGCTAATTCCATTGGTGTTTTCGATAAATACCAGTTATTTACAGCTTTCCTTAAACCCTGGCCCCACCCATTTTTTGAACTACCAGATGGATTAAATTCTTTCTGTTTGCTTATTTGGGAAGCAAATTTTATAAATAAAATAAAATGTTGTGGCGATGCACAGATTTTATTCACAGCTGCATAAGCTTGATGTCTCAAGCTCTCGCTTTTCATCTGTCGACAGCATACAGCAAGTGCAAACACTAATGTTTCTGGATTTGGAACAAGATTACTTTCGAATGCCTGTAAATAAATGCAATTATTATTGATTTCTTTAATTAATTTGGGTAAGGTTATTATAATACCTTTGTTATTATTTCAACTGGAGCTAATTGTTTCTCTGCATTTTCAGCTAATTCCTCTATAGATGGTACATTTTTGGCCAAAAAATAATTATGAACAAACCAATTGCCTGGTTGATAATCTAAATATTCCTTTCCAACATAAAGAAATCTTGCTAAACGTACCTCAGGATCATTTGGATCCAAGTCTATCGCCATTTCTTAATGTACACTGCTACAAAATAAGTAACACATGTAATTACGTGTAAATAATAATTCCAAATAGTTTTGTATTTTTATATAATGTCAAAGATTTATTGTTTATTGACAGCTTGCTAAGTCAGTTAAACTAATTCGATAATCATGAGAAGAATATATATTTTCAAAGAATATCGAAATAAACTGTTTGCAATCTTCATAGAGAAGGTATTGTTTACTCCAACATTCTTGAGTATTATAAAATCTCTTGTGATACATAGTAACAGGTATTACTGACTCCGAGTGACCTGATAAGGTAATGGAAGTATGAAATTTGTCATTATGGTAATACAGAACTCGATTATGTGTACAATGTAATTACAAATCATCAACATTTATAATATTCCCAGCTAGCTGGTACGATCTTTAATCTGTCACCGCAAGCATTCGCTTCGTTATTACCTTTTGTTAATTGAAAGGGCAACAACTTGAAGTACAATCATACAGAACAACGTTTGTTTGACGTAGTACGAAAACGCACTGACGGTAAAATCTGCGCAGCCTGTACGTTCTAGAGTAAAAACTGTAAAAGCACATTGACCCCTAGAACGAGTGCAACTGTTTTAACAATAGATGTCGCGATTTCAATTTTTTCTCAAAACCCACGACTTTTTGCAGAAGTTGATTCTCATTGTTTCAATGTTTTTCATATGAAAATATAGTATGTACAATTTTGAATATTCTCAGAACGATTATTTTTAGAAATCCAGACAATGTGAAAATATGCTTCAATATGAATAACGATGCGAAACACGCGTTTATTCCTAAACATAGACTATGTATATATACCGAAAACAAGATTTCAATCGAAGTATATCATGTTTGAGCTATATTTCATTAAAATTGGTTAATACGTTGAGCCAGCTTCATATGGGTTTATGAACCGATGTCAAATTATCAAAAGTTCATCACATCACCACAGACAGTGCTAAGGTAGAAAATTCAACTATCACTGCCGTGAACTGTGGATTAGCGATCAATGGACAAGCGATAATTTCATCATTCATCGACCATAGAGAACAGCACAAGCCCATCAAATACTAAGTAGCAAACAATCATTGCAAAATGGAAAATGAAGTATGTGCATACATTTACTATTTTCGATTGAGTTACTATGTTTGATTAATTATAAAAATCTTAATTTTGAGATTGTATTTAGAAGATTGTAAATTCATTTCAATGTATTCCATTGATGTTCATAGTTCATACGTTTACAGAAATGGTATGAGATATTAACTAGACTGTTGGAATGTCCGCTATGTTTAATGATACCAGCATCATCCGTTCTCATGTGCTCGACAGGACATTCATTATGCGATTTGTGTAGGAGACAATTAACAAATTGTCCACTGTGTAAAAGCGATTTTTTAGAAGATACGACCAGAAATTTTGTAGCCCAAGATTTGATATCCAATTTGGAACAATTAAAGGTTTCATATTCAAATTATTTTGTTTGCATTGATATCTGAGATTTAGCAAAAGTCATAGAGTTATTTTATATATTTATTTCTATTAATGTGTGAGATTACCAATTATCACATACAAAAGATTTTGTCATCATACTTAAAAAAAATATATTTTACCTTGTTAAGTTTTATAATTTTTAGTTATGTATAGAAGAAGGAAATCAAAAAGAATCTGTTAATATTAAATCCCAAGATGATAAAAGTGTACAAGCTGTATGTACAGTTTCTTCTGTTTATACACAAACAGATATTAAGAAGGAGAAAAAATGTAAATTACCAAGTCATGTAATAAAATCATATCCCTATTGTATGATAGGTTTATGCAAATATAATGACACCTATGAAAACTTGGGAGAACACTTGAGACATCATCACAAACAGCAACTTCTTGAAGTATTCAAATCACTATTCATCATTCAGTTATAATATTTTAGTTTCACAGTTGTTTGTACAATCTTCCATTTTTAGGCAACCCAATTTTCAAAAGTATTTCCGATCAAATTTTTAGTACATAATAAGGAGTTGCCTATATTTAAAGATTTTGGTTTTTTAATAAATGATATGGTTATAATTTTTTTTAAATTTATAATCCGTAAAGGATATTTTAAATGTTGTGCAGTGTTTATAAGCAACGGAACTTCATTGCCTCCATTAGGGTATGAAGTTCAAATTAAGAGTGAGACCTGTTATGAGAAGTACTATGGTCAGGTAAGCTGCTCTTGTTAATATAAATTTTCAATAATCAAGATTTGAAATCCTATATTGTTGTAAATTAAAATCAGAAAATGTATATGTCACAAATTAGGTGAAACCATATAATACACTATGTCATGATAAAACAAACATGTATGATGTTTGTTTTAAGGGAGATAAAATGACTAATATAACTGAGACTAAATTGTTTCAAGTAATCTTCACAGTAGGGGCTGTGAAATCAAATACCAGAAATTAGAAGAGTTAAAGCGTAATATTTTCTGATCTGAATATGTCTATGAATATATTTATGTATCTTTATACATTATGTTTTTTACTTGTAGGTGAAAATTAAGTATAATACCAGAAAGAAGCTATTTTTGTATTATTTAAAATAATTGATATTATTTAAATAATTGAAATATGTGATATGCAGTTACCATTCATAGAGATTATCAGTATTGATATCAGTATTACTAAAGTATTAAGTGAAAAATATCAATAAAGGATAGCAGTAACTAAATGTATCTGAATTAAACTTGTACACAATTTTTATTGTACTTGTAACATTGTGTATTTGCGAATAAATGAATTTTTAATTTCAATCTCTTCGATAAAATTATTGTTCATGTGCATTTGTTACATTGAGTTCTTTTACAATTATAATTTTATTTCGTTAAACATAATTAATTTTAAATAATCGTTTTCATAATTGTCTCAAAAATTGTTTTACCTCTGAATTTTTTGTGGAGAACAAACTACTTTGCATGTCAGATTTTAATGAAAATTACAAGATGTCTAAAGAGGTCATTTATTGCAAAATAACTTGGAACTTAATTATGTATGCAAATTCGGTAATAGTAAATAGAAATACGCAGTAGCAAGACTACATAGTACGATACGAAATGTATATTCACGATTGCGTATGCTTACGTATTTGTACCAACAGAATTATGTTTATATGCATATAATGCCGTGTCTAAAAGTTAAAAAAAAAAAAAATGAAGAGTGAAGCAATAAAACAAAAAACATTTTTCCTTGAATTGATCTCGAAGCTTCTGATGGATCGAATTGTATTAAATTGACCGAATACGCATACCTTTCGCAATAGAAATTTCCATACACTACACGAGTTGTTTGTTCAATAAAATTTCTATGCTACGCCCTTTTTCACATGGTTCATTGTCAATAAACAAATTACTCGATCGCCAAATTCTTTCTTCTAAGTGACTCAATTAACTGCTCGTTAATAGATTTTAAAGATCTATTCTGAAAAATTCGATAGGGCTGACTGCTACTATCAGAATATTTCCATTTTCTAGCATGCGCACAATAAGTAGCGTAAGTAATTAATACCTATGTATTTCTAGAGCGTATTTCATAACGCTTTGGACGTATGTATTATTCGTTTTAATGAAACGAATTCCTAAGCGGCTACGAAACCTCATGGTAGCTGTTGTATTGTAACAAATTTAACATTCTCGTCAAACGGTCGATATTTATTGTGGTATGTTGGTTTGCTGGACTCCCTTTGTTAGCTGAATCCGCAAATCGAATAAATTCTTTTCCAATATATTTCGATAGAATATCTGTATTGCTTTCCTTCAGGTACCTCCTTCGCGTAAAGATTTCTGTTGTTCTAAAAGCCGTTCCAAAGGAGACGGGCCAGGTCCAGACCATAAAGATTGCTGACTAAGTCGAGTTTTCGTTTGATCCTGATTCGATACATTACACGTTTGCGTATTAGACCCCCATGCGCTATTACTGCTGAACAATGAATAAGTGTTTCCTGTGTTGATCGATTGAGGAGATTTCAAATCCACCTGTAAAAAATGCAACACTTTAAAAATGTTTTTTTTTATTAAATCAATGCAATACAATACTATACTGCCGCCAACTCATATTATGATATACACTTTATTTGCAGTATTATCATAACATGCGATAGAGGATGAGTACAATATTTTGTATTATATACTAAATACTTCTCGAATAGCTGAATGGTCAAAGTTGTTTGTGCTCGTGTATTGTTTGCCGTGTTGCGAATCAGGTTGATAATTCGAGGTCCTTAACGGCAGCTGAGAAATCGTGTTTCCAGGACTAATAGAATCTTCCCAGTTACGAAAATTTTCGATAACAGTCGCATCCTTAGCCCGCAACTGTGTATCTCCACTACCGGAACCCCAGCATGGTACCGAAACCATTGATTGTTGAGCGTCTTTCCATAAGTTGAAGTTTGTACTGTCGTAATTATGAAACAAGGGATAATTGTTTGCAATTTGCGATTGATTCCTCGATATGCCCATTTGATTAGAAAACGGAAACTCCAAAACATCTGAATTTTTGTTGTATATTGACGATGATAATTGTTTCTGCGATATTTGACCGAAAGCGTTCCGTGTAGGGTCGCTTTGATTAAATTGAAACTGAAAGCTTGATGTCGTGGTTGGACTTAGCGAACTGCCTGGTACACTCGGTACATTTGAAGGTACGATGCTACCTACATGATGAAGATTCTTCTGATATGTATTCAACGTAGACAGACTTGAAGCGTTTACAACGGCCGAGCTATTCAAACTCACTGGATTATGCAAAATTGTGCTCGATCTGAGATTGGTTTTTCCAACATTTTGCTGCTGAATTGCAGCCATACTGTGATTCTGTTGAACATCCAAATTATGAGGTTGCTGTTGTATATTCAAATTCTGTTGCAGCACAACATTTCCAGTCTGTTGAGTGTTCATATGAGAGTTATGCGGCACAGCTGATATTACATTTTGTTGGTTAGAGGATGGAAGATGTCCAATATTTTGATGTATCAAAGAATTTTGAGATATATTTTGAATTTGCATTCTCTGATGCAGAGGTCTGCTTTGGTTTGACGCGTGTTGCAAACTAATATTCTGGGTCATTGGTTGTTGTCCGGAATTCGAAGCGAAATGCCCCTGTTGCATAGCATAATTCGTCGTGTTTCCTATTTGGTTAGTTATATAATTTTTCGCAAACTGTGGATTTTGTACATTAAATGTTGGAGTTTGATAACAAATGGTTCCTAAACATGGAGACACGCCTGATATCGGTATTGTGGGCAGAGTTCCAGAAGGTTGTTGGTGGTCTTTCGTAGGAAGATGATTGAGTTGCGTGAGCTGCAAAACAGTATGCTGCGATTTCGCTGGTTTTGTTTGATTTGGAGGGGAAACGATTGGATTTTGTACGGTGGTTGTTGGGAAAGATATCAACGGTAATCGGTTCTGAGCAGTAGTCAACGTAACTGTAGACGCAACGGGCATATTGGCCGGTTTCAATGTTTCCCCAATGATCGGAGTACCTTTGTTTCCTGCAGGTAAATTTTTCAGCGGCGATGTCGAGTTAATATTACCCTTTTTCTCATTTTCTTCTTCGATGACTAGCGGCGATACGTTCTTGAAGGTAACTTGCTTTTGCTCAGTTTCAGCGCGCCGCATAATAGCCTGCATTGCTATATTTTGTCTTGGTTTTCTCGACACGGATATAGGTGCCGTCACGATACCTTCAAAACTGTTCGACTCTGTATGAGCGATCAACGAATCTTTGTTTCGCTCCAGCGAACTTTGAGGTTTTAGTATGCCTATTTTCTTGTCCAATAAAGTGTTCTCCAACAGTATATCGACATCTGCAGAACCTTTGCTGCTGGCGGACTCAGAAAGAACCGGACTGGCCGATACAACAGACAATCTTTCCTTGTTCAGACTAAGTTCTTCCAATTCTTTCATCAACTCATTACTCGGACCATTACATTCGTTCATAGAACTGAATTTATTATCACCTTTTTCCCCTCCTATCGTGATAGCAATCAGGGCGGAACCATTTATTCTGTAATGTGTCAAAGAATGACCCAAACAAAGAATACGAATTGCGCGTAACTTGTTGGAAGTCTCAACATCGCTTTCCAAGTCAGTGTTCGTAAATTTCAGACACTCAAGACTTTTTTCCAATGGTAAGAAACCTTGTAAATCACGATCTTCTGGCAGTGGTACATTCACGTATTGATCGTAAGCGAAATCAACCACACAATTTTGTAAAGAATTCAATAATACACAAAGACTGGGCCAGATCTGAAGTCTCGACGTAAAAGCAACTTCTTCCAAAACTGTGGGTTTCGTGTGAATCCAATCAAGGCACAGTTTTATAGAAGGCAAAGCGAAATATTCCACAATAGAATTCTTGATTGTGTAGACAGGTAATAATAAAGCAGACAGACTTCCAGCTATGAGATCCAAAATACAATCTCGAGCTACTTTCTCGTCAAACGTTAAGTGTTCCTTTCCCAATGGTTCAGTGCTGCCCATAACGATATTTGTTGTATGTTCCAAGGCGTACAAATTAATTACAAACATCTGTACAAGCATCCACGAACTGAAGCTTTCTGTCGCCACCAAAGCTGTTAATGTTTCAGTCAACAATTTCGTGTAACTGGACGCGATCTTGACGTTCCCAAGATTATGGATAACACCATGTAGTTTTAAGAAGACTGCTATGTACTCCTGCGACGTTAATTTAGTTTTTCCTTCAATGTTTATTGATGTGTCGTTTAAAGCTGAAGATAACATTTTTGCCAAATTCGTAGTAGCCACAGGAAATGGATGCTTTACAGCAACAGACCGTGTGTAATGAAACACAGTTCCCAATTTATTGCCACGTGATGCTTCCAGAAGAGCTAGCTGGTTGTATGGTTGTCCACTGGATGGTGACAATGATACAGCATGTCTATAGAATAGCTCTGCTTGTTTACTTTCATTCCTATAGCGAGCAATATCTCCCAAATGTACTAAACAATACTGACACGCATAAAAACACGACGATCTATGAGGCACCGACAAGTTCTCAACAGCTTTCCATGGAGAAGTACAACCATAAACATAGCCTTTTCTGCAAAATAAGGTTTGTTATACAGTGGATTTCTAGTGAAATTCATGTTTTTATAATTACCTTCTAAATGGTAAATCTAAATCGAATGCTGTACAAATTTCCTGTAACAATGTCAAATAAAAACCACTTGCTGCTTCTAAGCACCAGCTGAGCAAAGCCTGAGATTCCCCACGTTTTGGATTTTTTCTATCTTTTGCTTGTGATTGCAAAGTTGCTATATAATTCTTGAATCCAAGATTCCAAAGTTCCTGTTCCACCTTTCTATCCAATGCATATTCCAGGTCCAAAATGAGAACTTGTTGATATATCTTTTGTAATTGTTGTTGACATACCCATGCATCGCTATCGTTTAGAAGATCTTTACAACGTTGAACTTTATCCTTTAGTGGTTCAGCTTTTCTAGTAATTATATTTATTGAATAAGTTTCAGAAAAACATTTAACACACGTTTTTCTATTTTACTTACTTTAAAGCTTGTACGGCTGCGTTTAGGCCCATATTCCGTGCACCTTGACTTGTTAATGCAACACGGACTACCTATGTAAATAAGGAGTTAACCTCAGATTATGTTATATTTGAAAAATACTAGAGATTAGATTGTACAACAGTGATTTACTATTTTATATTATTGGATACATACGTGTTCATAGCCAAATGGGTTTGTTTGCGCGAAATATGTACGTTAAACTCATTGTCACATAAAAACTTCATAATTTTATCAGGTTATAGAAATTCAACACAATGCACGAAATTTTAATTACGGATCTCCTTCTTCCAATTTTAATGTGTTCGTAACATACGAATTATTTATTATTTAACATGCGAAAGATATTAATTATTACTATGTTTATCGATCAAATTTCGAATTAAATCGATTAATCTGAACGATTACGCATGTTTTTTCGTATTACGAATATTTTCTAGAATTAGACGAAAGCATAGAATAATTACACTGACAGAAACATTCAAACACAGAATTCTTGGAAAAAAAAAAACAAAATTTTGTCGACCGTTTCACTCAATGCGGTTTATACAACTGACGAAAGTCAATGTGTATTACAATTAAAAATCTAGGTTAACTGTGGCACAATGATAATAACGTTATAAAGGTAGTAGGTAACAAGCTCACTAAATATCAAACTGATAGCCCACTTTCAATTTAAGCATAGTATCAATTTAAAGTTCCTTACAGAACTTAGTTTAAAGCGAAATAAAAACTTACATTCACATATTTACATTAAGAAAAAGCATAAGATTCACCGCATTACTGATATGTACTTCACAGTAATGAAAAACTGTACCGCCCTTGCGTTAAACATCTCAGTTACTTTCCGTGAAAAACATCAAATTTTTCGATGGTTACGAACAAGGCTTGTAGAAATATACTGTTAAGATGCGGACAAAGAAAATATTGAAATGTCGAAAATCGTGTTGGAAGAATATTTTAGAAAGTCATGTGAGGTTTCCTTCGGGGTCATGAATTTGAACGAATTAACGATTATACGACTTGAAATGTAAGGTTAGAAACGGTCTGTGTGGTCAAACAATCCTGATGTACATATTGTGTATATGTACCAGTGTCGAGAATGGTGCCGTTAATTTTCACCTTCAACAAATATTTCGCACGTCTCCGATATCAACATAGAGACGTAAAGAATTATCGTTTCTTGTCATTAGTACGTACAAGTATAACTTTATATATATTTTAAAATTTTCTTCATTAAAGTCCAACAAGTAAATGTGATTCGATTGTTTTCAAAGGCACGTGGTTAGAGTTGATATACATACACTTTGACAAGATCAGTAACGAGATTGTTTCAATATACAAAACTTTTACAAGAAGAAAATTATTCTTTAACAGGTTTATTCTGTTTAGAGTCACTCTCATTATCATGATGAAGGGAGGCAAAAAGAAATCGAAGCAAAACGGAAGGAATCGATGACGCGTGGTCTTCCGAAACAGAAACCTTTGAAAGGTGTCAAGCAAATTATTGTTGTTTCTTCTGCAAAGGGTGGCGTTGGAAAATCTACAACTGCAGTAAATTTAGCAACAGCTTTAAAAGTAATTGAACCGCAAAAGTCTGTTGGTTTACTGGATGCCGATATATTTGGTCCTTCTATACCTCTAATGATGAACATAAAGCAGTCGCCTGTGATTAACAACAGTAATCTTATAGAGCCAGTTGTAAATTATGGAGTAAAATGGTAGAACTACAATTTTATGGAATGCACAGACTTTCAATTGTAATTATTGCTTTCTGTAATTCTTTTCTATGTATAGCATGTCTATGGGATTTCTAATTGATGATAAATCTCCTGTAATCTGGAGAGGATTAATGGTAATGAGTGCAATTCAAAAATTATTGTATCAAGTAGCATGGGACCCCTTGGACTATCTTGTTATTGATACTCCGCCAGGAACAGGAGATACACATCTTTCATTAATACAGAATATTCCTGTAACTGGAGCATTGTTGGTCACTACACCTCAGAAAGCTGCTGTAGAAGTAACCAGAAGAGGACTTAACATGTTTAAACGATTGGATATTCCAATAATTGGAATTGTTGAAAATATGAGCAATATTATATGTCCTAAGTGTAATAATGAAATAGCTCTTTATGATGATGGAGTGAAAACTATGGCTTCTGAACTTGGTACAAAGCTTATAAATTTTAATTTCTATTAATTTCTATTTATAATTCTTTGTATTTGTTGTAGGTGTACAAGTCTTACAAACAATACCTGTATCTAAAGATATTGCACAAAGTTGCGACACTGGTAAACCAATTGTGTTATCTGTTCCAGAAAGTATTCAAGCCTGTGCATACAAAGATTTGACAAAATGCATAATTTCATTTTTAACTAATGAATCGGTACAAAAGTAATATTATTTCTGATGACTGCCAAAATTTATAATTGCTAAAAATATTTGTTCCTTTTTAACAATATTCAAATACTTCTCTTAACCCCCACTTAGTTTGATAGTTTTCCCCTTCCTATACCAATTGTATGAAGTGGAACTGGTATATCAACTCAGATACGTTTCCATATGACTCATCACGAGATTGCATTATATTCTTATTACCTTCAGTCACATTCACGTGCTGAACTGATTCAGATAATACAACGTGTTTAAATACTGTAAAGTAAGTTTAATAGAAGACGTTAGTCTTAAATTTTTCTATTTCAATCAAATTTTATTATAGAATAAAATAATTTCAAACATTCACGACATCGACTATATCAAATGTATTCATGTAAACCTAGTTTATGGAAAAGTATAGCATTGCCAAGGTTTGTTCAATTTATTAGTTCTTTTATGCCATTCTTTCTTCCCTAGTTCTCAGATGCAATTTACAAGATGGACAACTCAATATCTACAAGCATTCATTCTGACGTAAATGCTGAAGTTTATGATGTGCCAATGGAAGTAATTATTAGACCTATACCTCCCATAGTGGATGAAGAAAAAGTCCAAAGTTTAATGAACACTTTACAATGCCCAAAGACGGAATCGTCTGTACCACCAATCGATGTTCTGTGGATCAAAGGTAGCGAAGGTAATATGATTTCCAATATTACTTTGTTTAACTTAAAAAGAAATGAATGTGTATGTATATTAGTTTATTACATTATATTATTTCTTTTTTCCTTTGCTATAGGTGGTAATTATTATTACTCTTTTGGTGGATGTCATCGATATACGGCCCACCAACGACTTGGAAAATCATTCATTAAAGCAAAATTAATACAATCAACGATAATAGATTTGAAAACATATCTTGGTGCCTCAACACCAAACTTAAAATAATTTATAACATATTTTACTATTTTTTTTTAATGTTCTGCACTATATTGCAAATATAAGGCAAATATATTTACTTATTTGATTTTATATCAATATTAGTACCGTTATTAGCATCAGAATCAATTATAATAAATATTAATTTTATAAAGCTCAAATAAGTTGTACAAAGATTAATTTTTATATATAAATGAGAAGATGTACGTGCTAATTATGTATTTCTATGTAAGTGAAAAAATTTAAAGATCTAAATAAAAACTTACGATCACAGCAACCACTTACAATTAAATCGTTTACTTGTGACATTACTTTACAAAGTTTACCTTTTAAAATGATTTTATAATGCACACAATGTACAGTGTTACGTATGTATCTAAGTATTTATATTATTTAGTTTAAACATATTTGTAATGCAATACTTAATATTATTACTACGTATTATCCTTAACACAAATTTGTTTATTAAAAAATTCGTTATGATTAACTTTTTAAAAAATTATGTTTAATCAACCTATTTATATTGTTTATATCAAATTTTTCTATGGAATTTATATAAATTTATTTATACAGATTATTTCATATCGATCATTTGAACTCTATTCATATATAATTTCACGTTGGAACTATCACGAATCCAATGATTTAAGTGCCATAAATAGTTTCATTTTTGATTCTTTGTGATTCCATGAATTTTGTTTGTGTTCTCACTTTCTGTGAATTTTTTAACATTTCAGTTTTCACTTCTTCTAGATTAAATTCGTAAGTATTTTTCAAATTCCTTTTTTGTAAAATCTTCTGACTAGATTCTTTAATAAAATAAGGTTTATAGCTCTTAGCGATATCTTCTGCAACAGCATCGGATACATCATTAGTCGCATGAGTTTGACGAGTTTCATTTCCAGATCTATCACTGTTTTTCAAATGATTTGGTATTACTGATTGTTGTAAATGCAATAACTGTGTATTTGTAACTTCGCAATCGATTTGCATCATAGTTATATGATTTGCGGGCGTTGAAAAAGTTTCTGTAAACAGAAAAGAAGAATAGATGTTAGTTAACTTTAAAAATTTGTTAGTTCTTTCAGCTCTTACCATTTGTAGGCAGTGCAGGGAGAACCAACGACATTTTCGGTCTGCCTGTACTATTTTTTCTCGAAGCTGGTAAGAGTAAATGCTCTCCACTGAACCAAACTACGTAGAATGTATCATCTCTTCTACCCAATGCTTCAAACAAAGATGCATGTTCTTTCAATGCTGGAGAAAATACCTCCACTGCATTTGTAATAGTAGAACTTGCAGTTTTTCGAAGTATCTCAGATTTGTTTTTCCGCGGTAAATTATGCTTGTCTTTAGTTCTCTTCTGTACTATGTATGGTGATAGCAGTCCTCCCAAAAATTTCTCGTCAAATTTCGAGGTTTTCGAGGTAAACCAATTATCTTGATCGGACTCTCCACCGATCCATCGTCTCAATTCGTAATCCAAACGAATCGATTCGCTTTTATTTATATACATCGGACACATGGGTTGTAGTACTGATATATTTTTACGGAAATTTTTGTCCTCCTCTTGTTGAACTTGATCCTTAGGTGTCCAAAGCAATGTTCTTCCATGTCTGATATATGGTGTATCAGTAGCAATGTTAACAGGCAACACGTTTAAATGGTTATCTTTTGAAAGAACGTTGCTGTAAGACATGAAATTAAAGAAGATGCTTATCAAATTCAATGATATATTCTTTTATAAATCTTAAATTTTCTAAATAGACTTACCTAAAGGTATTGACATTTAAAGATACCATAAAAGCCATACACAAAAGAATAGCAACATTCTTTTTATTTGCATTAAGATTTATGTTCCCATACTTCTTATTAGTATTCACTGTGTTCCCCAATGCAGAAAGTTTCTGCTTGAGGTTTGTATTCTCCTAATACAGACATAATTCAATTATAATAGTTTACTTATGGTTTTCTCTTTCTAGGACCAGGAGCTAAGTTTCCTTTTCCATTGCCATTGCTCCACAAAGCTAAATAAATCAACAGATCTATTATCTTTAATTGTGCTTCAACATAGATATGTACTCCTATGTTGGTGGACAGCAGAATCTGGAGATAGAAGGTTTTTATGCATTGAAAATGGAAACGTAAGCCTCTCGTCTGTTATTATCTACTTTCATTGTCACAGCAACTAGGGTACCAAATATTAAATAAATAAATATTTAAATATTAAACACTACTAGATATTATTAGAATTTTCACCATCTTTAATTGCTTATTTTCCTCTTGCAGTTTACAAATTTGTTTCTCCAGCGAAGACACATATTCTTTCTTTTTTTTCCGTGATAGACAAGCAGATTCTCTGTTTTTTATCATTCTCTGTTGTCTTTTCAATGCTTTAATCTCATTTTCTTGTCGCCCAGTGAAATTAACATCTTGGATTTCATTCTTTATAACAATTGGAGTGTAATTCGAATGTTCTGCTCTAATTAATATTGGCCTGCAGCCAGGTGTGTCATTCTTTAGAACTATTGAAGTGCATCCAGCTGTTTCATTTTTTAAAATCAATGATGCATCTGCACCAGGAGTATTTGATTCTTTTCCCGATACATACATATCTGCATTATTTGGAGGGTTCACTTGCGGTACTTGTGATGCATTTGTTTCCGCCTTTATTTGGACTGGTGAAAACTGTACTGAATTTTCAGTGACAAGATTATTTCCATTATTTGGTAATAAATGAGTCATAAGAGGGTACGATGTGCAGTTTTGTTTAACCTTTTGTGTGAATGTAAGTAAGTTTTGTGAACTCAAGAAAATAGTATTTCGAGGCTGTTCTGGAAAATATAAAACATAGAAATGTGTATCGTGTAATTTAAGAACATTATGCAACAAAATTATTCATATTATAATAATATTTACCATTGTTTGCACGTAGTGTCTTTGGCTGAACTCTAACATGTTTGTTTGAATTGGATTTGGAAAGAATAAATTTCGTAGAGTTTCTATCTTGACATTTAATAGGCATAAATGTTAACTGCTTTGCAATACTTGCATTGAATACTGGCTCAGGTGACATAGAAGGAGAAATATTTCGAGGTGGTGAAATTGGTGGTGTCTCTGGTGTAGACTGTAATCAATTAATGCACATGATATTTAACTAGAAGAAATAATCAATATAATTAATATAGATACAACAATTAATGTACTTTAAATTCACAGAATGGAAGAACAGAGTCCGGTTCTACTTGTAATTCAGATCTACTGGATTCTGAATGACTTGATTCAGGTGATAATGGAAATTGTACGTAAGGACTTATAGGTTCCAGTTTAATTTCCTCCATTTTTACATTGTTGGTTAAATTTAAATTTGTGACTAAAAACAAAATACTTTCAATAAATTTATGACATAAACTAACAACTAAATATGATTAAAGATATACCTGAACTTTGTTGAGAATTATGGACATAAAAATCTTCCAAACATGATGTAGTTTCTCCTAATGAAACATCATTTGTGATTCGATTATCAAAATCATCTTCTATGTGGAAAGGTATTTCATCTTCTAAGAACAATGGAACACTTAATTCAGGATTTAAAGACTGAAATAAATGGTCTGAGAAAGGTGAACAATCTCCATCTGTAAAAGTATGTTCCATTTTACATTGTGTACACGAAAATTGTTTTGCTATATTAAGCAGAATTGTAGTAATTTCTGTATTGTTATGATTCTTATTACTCTCATAAATTGTTATAAACATAGAAGTTGTGTATGAAAAGGAATTAAAAAAGGACTAAATGTATTCAATTTTAAAAGATATGTTATACCCATTAATTCAAGATCTGGAAACATCTGAATTTCAGGTGCTGCAACACCATTCCACTGTGGATCCTGGTTTATCAACATATTTCACCCTATGTGAAATTCTTTTTATTCAAATAGTAATAATAACCTTCAATTCTATTAGCACGTCAGATACATGAATAATTTACTATTTTAGATTAAAACTAAACGATCTATGTGTCAATATTTAATCATAAAAGTATGTTACAAGCAATTTTCGACGAAAATTACTGCATTCATGAAAACACATATTAACTCAAATAAAATTGCAGTCGTGTCGTTCCGACTTACGAGGCCGAGGCCAACAACAAACAGTAAAATACGCCGGTCAAAATAGTTGTTCGCTCATCACACACTTGTTCCCGTTTTGCAGGTCGCACGATAATCACTGTGCGTGTTTACATAGATATGTATTGTATATGGAATTTTTTCTTCTTTTCTAATATTTTACAGCATATGGTACATCTAAACATGCTTTGAATATAATACGTATTAACAATTGTGAGTATCGTGTTTTTAACTAATAGATATACTAAATTTTTTTAAAGCTGACAACGTTGTCAAATTTAGTAGCACCTACTACCGTCATCTATCGTACTCAAGTATTTCCTACAGAGTCGGTAATTCAGAAATGTAGACAGAAAGTGCGATGTAGTATGCAATTTTATTCACTGTTAGTGGCGTCATCTATAAGGACGAATTTTCAGGTACAGTATTGTCTCACTATATTGTGCCATACCAGAGGCAAAGGATTTAAAAATTTGAGGCGTGGTACAGAAACTGTCTTTCTCTGATTGGTTGACACTTCACAGCTAAGCAGTGCTGCCCTCGAAGTTTTAGACAAAGAAAGGAAGTGGCGAGTGAGCAGAAGAGCACAATACAAACACAACCATAAACGAAACTAGTCACACCAACAACTAATGTAGCTAGTCTCGTAGTATTCGTAAAAACGCTGTTCATCCTTATTTTAGAATGTCTAAAGAATAATTAATAATTTATAGAATTTGAAATAATAAGTTGTTGAACCGTGACAGACGTTTTAATTCCCATCAACGATATATGAATATTAGTAATTGAAGAACATAAAACCAACTTAAAATTAAAAATAATATCGATACATAAAATATAACATAAAGCATTATCAGATAAAATCACTTCATTCTTTTTTGCTTTAATAAATGATTTCTTAAAGCAATTTGCTTTTCTTTAAATGAACGCTTTACTTTTCCTTTCACTTTGTGTTTCAACATTTGAAAAGCTTTTGTTTTCTTCTTTTCACGATTCGTTTTACTGCAAAGCGGATTCTGTCGTCCATCTTTGTAACCGAATCTCTCTCTTCCTTCTTGTCCTCTCTGAAAAATGAATAATTAATTTACACTAATTTTTGATTTACTTTAATTCATAGACTAAAATTATTTTGTACTCATTAGGAAACAGAATATTATATTCAGAACCCATATAATAGGTTCTGTGAATCTCACCTTTACAGATTCAATACGAGCTTGTTTGTCGTGTTTTCGTTTCTTATATATATTCTCAATATCTGATAATTTGACAAATTCGCCGCTTTCGACATCGTTTGTACGTGGGCGTTTTACACCACGTTTAGCATATGTAATTTGTTGTTTTGCTAATGCCATATCTATAGTCTTAAAATCCTCGTCGGTTAATAAACGTTCGCTAGATATTAAAGATGCCTTCTCTTTTTTCTCTATTGTTAACACGTGTTTTTCTTCTGCTTTTGAACTTTCTTTTATTTTTTGTTTTAATTTTCTTCTCTCTGTTCGATGCATTTTCCGATTTCGGAGGTTACCGATATCCTTCTTTTCATTAGTTTTATGACTTTTACTATTGTTTTCATTGTCGTCATTATCGCCATCATCTCTATTCTCATCATTATCGCCATTATCTAGATCCTCATCATTATCGCCATCATCTAGATCCTCATCATCATCGCCATCATCTAGATCCTCATCATCATCGCCATCATCTTGATCCTCATCATTATCGCCATCATCTTTACCCTCATCATCATTGCTATCACATTTCCTTTCACTAACATCGTCCTCGTCCTCGTCATCATCATCATTATCTTCACTGTGATTTACATCGATCCAATCATCATGAGTATCCTGCAATGAAAGTATTCACAACCAAAGAGTTATATCAACTGTTAGCATGTTATATACTTACATCAGTGTCGCTATCTATTACAAAACTATTTGGATCTTTATCAGGATTATCATTCAATAAAACTTCAGCACCAGGAACAAAATCATTGGCAGGTACATGTCCATACTTTACAACTTCCAGAGCAGAAGTTGCTTCTGTTGGTCTTCCCCTGTCTTTTTTATGTAATAAATTTGGCATTGTGACTCTAAATAAACCAATCAACGAACGTGCAGCCATCATCACGCTACGTTCTTTGTAATGTTTATACCGTGCTAAATCTTGTAATAAATCTGCATTCATAACCAGAGGACATCGTATACATATTTCTCGTATTGTATTTAACCTGCAGAGTATAATTTTCTGTATTAATTACACGTTTACTGCAAAGACAACTAAATTTTAACAAGATTGAAAAATTGCATACACACCCAATAGCCATAACATCGGCTGAATTTCGCTCCGTAACAAAATTATTTGCTAATGTTTTCAAAATGGGCTCTAGTACATCAGGTGGTACAAGTTCATGACAAGACTGGGCGACAAATTGTAAAAGTTTCGTTACCTCTAAGACGATTAAAGATTATGAAACAAGGTACTTCATTGAAAACCTTTAAATTATCTAAAGATCTTTAATCGATGGAAATAGTTTACCTCTTTGATGTGGTTGCAAAAACCTTTGGAGGTAGGGATAAAAATTTAGTAGAAATAAGTTATGCAAACCAATGAGTCTTGAGATCACATCCAAAGTTAACAACTTAATTTCAAATCTATCATTGTTTTTTTCTAGCTGCTTAAATAATTTTTCTGCAAAATCTTGCGGATCGTGAAGTAAATGTAATGCTGAAAAATTGTATGATGGTGCTTTCGATGCTTTCTTCTTAGATTTCTAAAGTTTTTTAAAATGTATAATCATCACAAATAATCCAGAATAATATAAATAACAAGTATTTCAATACCATGACCAACTTACCGCTAACAACTGCTTTGCTTTAACTAATTGTTTCGCTCGCTTCTTTGTTTTTTTGTTTACTTTATTAGCCATCATAATTTCTTTAACATTTGGTTCGCTATCACTATCGCTATCGTCATTTTCAAGTTCTTCCTCATTTGATCCTAGAAAAAACTTTAAGCAAGCGACCATAACTTTTGGCGTTTTGGCAGAACATCCTGTTGCCAAAACATTTACAGTTTTTGCATCATTCCAGATATTTTTCTTGTATAATTCTATCATAATATCAGCAGACATTTTGGCGGCTCTGACATTAGAGTCTTTCAACATGGAAAACATAAAATTTTGCAAAGTTGTGTTAATTTTGGCATTCTTTTGCTTAATATTAATGTTTTTAATATCGGTTATAATGTGTGTTTCGAGAAATTCCCTTAAATTTTTATCTTGACATCTTAAAAGTTGAAAAAATAGTCTAAGAAGTACAGTTGGTTCCAGAAGAGATTTATTACGAAGTTGAATTAAAGCTTTGCAAAACGTCTATAAAAATAAAGTTATTAGTTAATGGTATGACCACAGAAAAATGTAACATAATACACTAAATTTGCTGAACACTCACTAATCGCATATCATTGTCAAGTACTGTATTGTAAGTTTGTAGTACATCAACGATTTCTTGAGGAAATAATTCTAGATCATTTGGGTAACAATGGGCCACCTGCGAAAAAGACATTACGTATTTATAAACTGTAACTCTTTATTCACAAAATATTAATCATTGGATACAAAAAAAAATGTTTGCACGCTATCGCATTGTTCATACAATTATATGTTTTATGGAACATATAGTGGTTTCAATGTATGAGATCATATAAATAGTTCTGAATGGTAAATCCAACAGTCTTGGCAATCACAAGAATGAAATCAAAGGACACACAACACTTAAGTTGTAATTCTTCTAAACTATAGTTTCCCACAAAACTTAATAAGCCAAGTTGACACATAGATGGAATTTGTGCAAGTAAACTGGCATTTATATCTACTTTTTCGTCAAGAATTGCGCAAAAAATAGCAAGCATTCTAGAAACTAAAAAACTACGAGGGCCAGAGTGAACATTTAATTTGCTTGGTTTTGTTTTGGTAATTCTCTTTTTTCTTTTTCCAAATTTCTGCTTTATAAACAGACGTCTATCTTCTTTAGCAGGATTATACGATGCAAGATATGATGCGATTAACATATATTTCGCATAATATGGTAACTCAAAGCTTAATGCCAATTTTGTTGTTGATTCAATTTCATTGGACAATTGACTGTGTTTTGCAAAATCTTCAGATGTAACTCGCAGATAGATAACTTCCAAATTCGACTTGAAAACTGCAGAAATATTTCTCCACAACATAGCACTATCGTCTTTCTTAGATTTGTCTATGCTAATAGGTTCAACATATTTCAGAAAATTAATCTTAGCCATGTAACGAAGCTCGTTCAAATCTCGACAAAATCGTAGAAACACAGAGAGAAATAAATTTAAATAGTTTTTGTAAAATGCATCCTCATAATTGTGTGGTTTGTATGTAAATAGTATTTCTGCAAACTCATGTCGTGTATATTGTGGGAAATGTATTTTAATTGGTTCGTACATACCGACTTTTGCACGGAATTTTTCCCATACTATATTGCTAATAAATATTACACAAACATTAACGTTCGATAATTCTTTCAACCTTGACAATGCAGGTAGCAAACTGGAATCGATATCTCTCAATTTCTCAGCTTTATCGAAGACAAGTACAATCGGTCGATTGTCATTTTTCGAAATCTCTTTAAGATTTATCACAAAATCAATGAAGTTATCGCATCTGTGGTGCAGTTTCATATTAACTGGAAATTCATTTCGGTTTAAAGATAAATCGCTTAAAATGTAATCAAATATGTGCTTGCGATTTATATGCTCAATACAATTAATTATAGAAGTATTGTACTTAAAATATGAAAGTGCAGTTGTCACTACTAAAGACTTTCCTGTTGCTACATGACCACACACAAAGATACTTTGAGGCATGGGTTCATCCCAATAACCAATTAGAAAATATAATTGCTTTACAATGTTATTTCGACATAGAATTTTATTTTGAAGATACTGTAAGTACTGTTCCATGATTACTTTATTTCAAAGCTTTCTATCAATTACTAATTTCTGCAATATTATTATAAAAATGCTATTTGACAAGACTGTTTCTATATAGATTGTTTTACTATAAAAAGAAGCTTCTGTAATATAATCTCTTGATAATAGTTTAAATAACTGATAAGAGGTTCACCTGTGCTAAAAAGATGACTATTTCATCAAGACTCTTATTAAACTTATTAGGTGTTAGACGAAACACTTCCAAAGTAGACTTATAATATTGATGCTGTTGAAGAAACTGTAAAAAAGCATACATGTAATAATGATTATAATTTCAAATAAATGATATGTTAATGATAACTGTATTATGAATAAACTTACTTCCTCCTTGTAAGATTCTGGATCACGTTTAATAAGATTTTGTAATTGTGGAAGATTCTCCGGTAATTGATTGTTATGTCTTACCATTTTTTTACCTATATTAACAAATTAAGAAAAAACTTTTCATTGAACAATAAAAAAACATGATGTAAGATAATATGTAATATATACAAGTAAAATAATATATAACCTATACAACAGGTGCTTAACTATCCTACTTCTGACTTATATATATATATAGATTAAGCTTATCAAGTTAATGAAATTAATGTACTATGTAATTGCATTAAAAAATGATTTATTTATATTAGAAATATTAAAAAAAAACATTATATGCACACGACCTGTATCGCACGAACTGCACGTGGATAATATCACTTGCTTGTGTGATTATGTCTTTATGCTACACATTTTACAGGCGAAATCAGTATGCATGTATCACAATTTGTACAAAACACAAATTAAATGCATAATAATTTTTTTTATTTAAAATATTCAAATTGGAACTGTTGTTTAATAAAATTATTAGATATATTGTAGTACAACAAATCTACTGAAAAACATAACAAACTATCACGTTAGGTCTAATCATAACTCTTGTGGCGTGTCATATCGTCTGTACAAAAATTGGCGGGAAACCTTGAGTAGCGATTACATGTATGTACAATTATTAGACAATATGTACTTCTATCATAATTTACGTATAAAATAGAAATGTTATAATTTCAATTAAGTTTTCAATCAACTAATTCCACAATCAAATTAAACTTTGTTAGTTTATATAAAACTGATCAACCAATTAGAGTAAAGGCAAACTATATGTACATAGTTTTTCATAATGGCTTGCTATATCTCCTGAGTTTTGCTACAAGAAAAGATCAATTTATATAAAATAATAAGTCCAACTCTGGCACACATTCAGACCGTAGCATGATTTGTTAGCAAGAGTCGGTATAGAAATTTTCATTGCTTTCATTGGCTGACGTTTCGCTGTTGAGATAGGATTCATTGCGGATTGGATGTGTAATGAAACGATGAAGATGTGCACGTCAATTTAAGAAGAATGCAATGCGTGCAAAAATAGGTTCCAATGCAGTAAACGCAATTGTGCATAAACTATACTTACGCATATTTTTTCTTATTGCATGATGCTTACGTATATTTATAAAAGAAGCTAAGAGTATAAATTGTACACTGAAATGGGATCTGATAACGAAATATGCGAAGACGGAGATGAATTTCTTGTGTATGTGGAATTTGAAGGACTTGCGGACGGTAATGTGTTTAGCGAAGAGCAATTACAATTAGATATGGTCGGTATAGACACAGAACATCCGATTATGAAAATTAATGGAAAGGTAATTTAACATTGTGTCATACGTACGCAAAATAAAATTGTACCGGCATCATTATCGATAATTTTAATAATTCTAGTTTTACGAAGGTACATATGAAGATGTTGGTGGTACATATATGTTTTTTGCAAAAAACGACACTCTTGTAGCAGATGATCCTGTTTTCGATGAAATTCCAAGCTTAAAATATTTTGATAAAACTAGAAAGATTTTAAAAATGCAGAGAATTTTTATAAAGCCAAGAACAGAAGTACTTGGTGATTCGGATCAGTATCAATGTATTCCAAACTTGAACACTCTTCAAATAGCTGGAGTACCATGTCGATATCAAGAGGAAGGTATAATTCAGTATCAGTCTGCATAATAGTATAATAATACAATAATTGCAATACAGTTTATATTTTTCTATTTATCATTGTAGCTCTTTCCTTTTGGAAATCTGAGAGAACTAATAGATTAAATGCCCTACATTCTTATTTGGAAAAACAACGGATTAGACAAGAGAAAAAGGATCTAGGTATAACATTAGAATCAGATTCTGATGAAGATAATCCTTTTGCCATGTATAGCCATAAGGATGAGTCTGTGAATAAGGTTAAAGATACTGGCAACCAAGAAGAAGAAACTAATAGTCATTGTGGTGATGAATTTCATTCTAAACCAATGTTTTCCAATGAAATTATAAATGAAACCATAAATACAATTGAAAGTAGTTGCGGTAGCAACATTCAAGAATTTGAAACATCTGTAGTAAAACCACCATCTTCACCTTCAGTGGATGATGGTTGCCACTTAAATACACAAAAAACTAGGTTGCTCAAGAAAAAGAATGTAAGCAAGACTCGTACAGTAAAAACAGTAAAAGATAAAAAAGCACGACCTTTAGGGAGAGGTAAAAAGCCCTTTAATAAAAGAAGAGAAGAATTAGAGACTGGCACTTCAAGTACTATAGAAAATAAAAACATTGAAGATAAATTTAAACAAATAGAAGTTGAAACATGTAATACAGAAGTGAATCAACAAGAGTCAGATACTGACAAAGTTTCTAAACAACTGAAACGAGAAGCAAAAATGAAAGAAATATCAGAAAAGTTGAAAGCATATGCAAAAGAATATAAATGCTAAAATGGATTGACAATCATGTATATTGACTAAATAATTGCACGAAGTATGTATCATTTACATAAAAATTTATTTGCTAATGCCAATATTCTCTGTAGCGATCTCACGCAAATACATATTAAAATTAGTGAAATATAATTAACGATAACATACTTTGAATAACATTTATTTATCTCTTTGTTGCAATCATATGATCGAATATTTTATTTATACTAAAAACTAATACAATGTATGTAATATATAGTAACTTTTGTTGTGTATCCTCTACACGTTTATTTATAAAATATTGTATTTAATTATGCGCATATTAAAAAAATTATGTTGTAGTACTTTTTAAATGTTCTATTAGGATACAATTATTTTATTTTTTTTAAATAAAATTCTGATATTACCATGATTAAAAAATCTCAATATTTTAATGTTTTTGTTATTATTATGTATACCTTATGTAAATTAATTTAAAAATACTGAATTATTTTAAAAATGTAATGTAGTGACTGATTATTAGTTATGTGGGCTGTTTAAGTTTGTTAATATGAAAATAAACAGCATACATAATACACAGCTTAATAATGTGTAATTCATTGTCTGTAGATGTGTATATACGGTTTCATTTTTTCACCAATTCAAATCACCGGGAAGCTCATCGGGATAATCGCCAGTTAGACAAGCAGTACAGTGACCAATGTAACTGCTTTCTCGATTATCCATACCAAATCTAACAGCTTTTACAAGTCCGTCTACTGAAAGGTATGTTAAACTATCAGCTCCAACGTGTTTCGCTAGTTTTATGTTATCTAATTTATTTGCAATTAATTCTTCTCTTGTTGGTATATTAATTCCCATATAACATGGATACTTTAATGGCGGTGAAGCTATTTTAATGTGAACCTATAAAGATATGGTTGAATATAATTATTTTTTCCAAAATTGGAACATAATAATTATAATAAATATAACGAGTGTGAACAATTAGAACATGCAAAGAATTAGTTATTTTTGACAAACATACTTCCTTTGCTCCTGCATCTCGGAGCAGCTTAATAATAGGTCCAATAGTATTTCCTCTAACGATTGAATCGTCAATAAGAATTAACTTTCTCCCCTTTACATTTTCTGATAAAGCTCCAAATTTCTTTGCTACACCAAGTTGCCTAAGTCGTGTACTAGGTTGAATAAACGTTCTACCAACATATCTATTTTTACATAATACTTCAGCGAAAGGTATTTGAGACTGCAAAGAAAAAATTACTTCTTAAAAATCTAATTTTTAATGTGAGATTAATTTAGTCGACTAATAAACAAATACAGTATATCTACCTGTCTGGCATAGCCATGAGCAGCTGCAGTTCCAGATTCAGGTACAGAACTGACTATATCTGCCTCTATTGGAGATTCTAACGCAAGTTCTCGCCCACATTGCATGCGAACGGAGTACACCATTTGTCCTGTACAACAGAAAAGAGAATTTGATAACTTCGTGTCATCTTGGTCTTTACATATCATTCTTCAATTTTTATAATTCACCTTCGAAAATACTGTCGCTACGCGCAAAGTAAACATATTCAAATATACAAAAGGCTTGTGGCTTTTTGTCTGGCCTATCAACAATGTCTATAGTTTTAATTCCTTCACGTGTAAGCTCCACAATTTCTCCAGGAAATACTTCACGCACATAACGTGCTCCAATACTTAAAAACCCACATGACTCAGAAGAAATAACCCAACCTTCAGGTTCATCATCGTCGTCGTCCGATTCGTTTCCAGCTACGTAGGAACAATTTATTGAACTATTTTTGTTCTTTTTTAAGTGAAACATGGTTCCACCTATATTAACATACCCAAATTTCCAATTGGTACAATTTTTCCAAGGCACAATGGACGATTTCCATAGGGATCTCTAACACCATATATTTTGTCTCTTTGCATGATTACTAAAGAATATGATAATGGTGCTAATTGCATGAGATGTTTAATACGTGCTGGCCAATCTGGACCATTAACTTCACCTTCAGGAGGATTTAAACAAAGAGCTTGTGTGATTAATTCAGAATCTGAATAAGTTGACAAGCCAACTCCACGACCTAACACCTGAAAATAATTGTATATTAAAAAATTATTTGACTGCAAGGTTAAAAAAGCTCAAATATATTTCAGCTACTAGTATTATGCTTACCATCTTCCTTAAAGATTCTGTATTAACTAATTCTCCATTATGAGCAACTGCTAATGCTCCATGTGCAGTGTGAACCACAAATGGTTGACAATTGACCTCTTCGCTTGCTGCACTTGTGCTGTATCTGGTATGGCCAATGCCAAGATTCCCACTAAGTTTCTTCATATTTTCGTCATTGAAAATGTTGTTAATCATTCCCATACCCTTGTGAACATGAAAGGATTTTGAGCAAACACCCTCGCTAGTGACAATTCCAGCACTCTCTTGACCCCTATGTTGTAGAGCAACTAAACCTAGTCAAATATTGTCTTTGTGAAAGAATTAATGATTACTTTTAAAAATACAACTAGAAGTAAAAAGTATATGATTTAATTTACCTAAACAGATAACTTGACCAACATCAATTTGAGATGGCCAATCACCAGCAGCAATGCATCCAAAAACACCACACTCATGAGTAAGTCCAGATAAAGACTTTTGATCTTTAGTTTCTGCATCGCTTTGTAGTCTTTTGCCTTTTTTATTTTCTATGGATATTGTTTCAATCTGAGATTTCATTTGTTTGTTGCAAAACATTTTTATAGTAATCTAAAAAGACCATTTGCTTATTAATTGGTCTAAAATTTACATGTAAAATTATAATTTTACAATAAACTGGTTATACTGTTGCATTTAGTTATCTCTCTTCAAACTTTTGTAGTAATGTTGTAAACATTACACAATAGTAACAGAAAGCAAATATTATTTGTATGTTACAGAGCATGTACTAGACCCCCTTGAGATTTCTTCCCAATTATCAGTAATGCTCTTGTAAACTATTGACCCCTGCCAAGCTGATAGAACTTCTTTTTCAATGTTACTACTTTACTTTTTTTACATGCTTGCTTAATCAGTATTTCGCAACTGATTTCGTCAGTGTATAACATTCATATTAGTATGTGTACAAGATACTTGTAAATTAATCTTATAAGTTCAAACAGTGTTGCAAAAATATTGCAGTTCTTGCACAAAATAGATTTTTTGTGATATAAAACATAAACAAAAAAGGAAAAGAAAAAAGATAGTATATATTTATGTAGCAATAATTAAAAGAAAATAGATTTATTTTGAAATTTATATGTTTATTATTTGCAATTCGTTCTGTTCAGTGAAGTACGTTTGTATATACGTTTGTATTCATTTATGTGCGCATATATATATTTTGTACAATACAATATAATTGTGCAATTAAATTAAATTTATTGAATTACTCAAGGTTTGATCATTTAAAAAAATCTGTATTCGTAATTATGTATGTCATAGATCGTAGCAACTTGTTGAATGAAAACAATAATTATAAAACAAAATCTTATATAATGATTCTTAATTCAAATTTTGTGCATAAACTTGTTTTACAGCGTTGACAGAGAAAGTTTTATATATACGATTTAAATAATATAAGAGTGCAGAGTTTAGTGTATACGTTTACATACCACGTGCGTCAAATGGTTTGAGCGTCGTGATGTTCTTCAGTTCTGTCAGCTTGAAAGAGATCCGCATGAAATACGACTCTCGACTGGCTTCTAGAGCACGAATGAATACGTAGACCAATGGAAACCTGCTTTTGACTGGGGGGGTTAGCTTATTTAGCTATTATCTTATTTTTTAAATTATCGATCTTCCACTTATACTAATTAACAAAGTAACTGCAATCTCGGAAAGTTTAAAACACCATTAATTGTAATTCGTTCTTCAATATTGAAATTTTGTATATGAACGTGACCGAGTTTATTATATAGAGTAGTTACTATGTAATACAATTTATCTTTGCGCGTCCTATACAATATCTATAGATCCATTGTAAACGTCGATCACGATCTACTTTTTTTTCTAAAACATGTTACGCATGAATTTAAGCTTATATAACGATAATATTAAACATGAATTAATTGCTATTCTCTTAGAAAATATACATGTTAAACTCATTTTTCATTTGTATTTTTTGTATCAAATAATAAATATATTTCTATAGTATGTATTTTATGGATTTGAAATGTAATCTATCATGTTCTGTGGATAAACAAGAGAGTAATCGAAAAACTAATGAATATTTCTCTCAATTCCTTCAATCTGGATATACATATTTCCAAATTATGTTTATCTATTCGTTGCTGTTCTTATCCTATACATATTTACATGCATTTGCCATTTAACCCACATAAGAATAATTTATAAAATTACACCAATCAAATGAAGCAGAATTTTCAAAGTGGGGATTGCTAACGACACGATTAAGCACAATTCTACAAGAGAGAAGCTGGCATTCGCGAAGTAAACGAAGAAGAAGAAACATGAGCGGTAAGCAGTAAAACAAATAAAAATTATCATGGTAACACAAATTTTAACTGTTAAATTATTGTCATATTAAACATTTTTATTCATAATTTGAAACTTTTTTATTAGAATTTAACTAAACGATCGGAGAAATACTTACACGTGTCTTTTTATGTTCTATAGAGTCTTTTATAGCTTTTCTTATGATATAAGAATCTAACTAATGATATTTAAACGCTATCTTTTTAATAAAAATTTTAAAGTAAGCAAATAATTTGAGGTTCCAAATGATAATATTTTTTAACCAATTGTATTTGCATAAAACATTTATTTTTCTAATTTACAGAATTCGAACGTGGAGATTTAATTATTGAAGGAAAGACCAAACAGGTCTATGAATTGAAGAATAATCCTGAATTATGCATTTTAGTAAGCAAAGATCGTATCACTGCTGGAGATGGTGTAAAATCTCATAACTTGAAAGGCAAAGCTGCTATTAGCACAGCTACTACAGCTAAAGTCTTCCAATTATTAAAAGAAGCAGGATTAAAAACTGCATTTGTTAAAGTGGTAAATGACACAACTTTTATTGCTAGAAATTGCAAAATGGTACCCATAGAATGGGTTACCAGGAGATTGGCTACTGGTAGCTTTCTGAAGAGACATCCAGGTTAACAATATAATATAGTATAGAAATGAATAAGTTATCTAATGAAATTAAATGTAAATATCTATTTATGTAGTTACATTCACTTTATTATAACAGGAGTTCCAGAAGGATATAGATTCAATCCACCATTACAAGAAACATTCTTTAAAGATGATGCTAACCATGATCCTCAATGGTCAGAAGAACAAGTTATTTCTGCAAATTTTATGTTTAATGGAATTAAGATAGGAAAAGATGAGTTTGATATTATGCAACGAACAACTGTTGTTGTATTTGAAATTTTGGAAAGAGCATGGGCAACTAGAGATTGTGCTCTTATCGATATGAAAATAGAATTTGGTGTGGATATAAATGGTGAAATTATGGTAGCAGATATAATTGATAGCGATTCTTGGAGACTGTGGCCATCTGGAGATAAAAGATTAATGAAAGACAAACAAGTATTTGTTAATACTATTATATTAACTGTTCTAATATATTTATTATTATTTCATTAAATCTTTCATTACAGGTGTACAGAAACTTAGCAACCGTTACTCAAGAAGACTTGGATGTCGTAAAACGTAATTTTGAATGGGTAGCAGATCAATTAGATCATCTTATTCCTCCAAATAATAGTTTAGTTGTTATTTTAATGGGCTCATCATCTGATGAAAATCATTGCAAGGAAATAGCAAAACATGCTATATCCTTTGGTTTAAATGTGCAACTTCGCGTGTGTAGCGCTCATAAAGGAACTCAAGACACATTACATATTCTCTCAGAATATGAAGGTATCTCTGAAAAGGTATATATGTTCTTCAAAACCGAATTAATTTTGTCATAGAACATATATTCATAAAAATATGAATGATATCATGGAAGCAGCAACACTGCAGTTAATTCTTTGTTTTTCACTTTCCGCGGATTGTATCCGACCTGTATATCTTTTAAATGTGTATGTCATGACACCATACTATCGCCAAAACATAGTGATAAAACATCCGATATAAACGAGTATATGTACTACTTGTTTTTAAGTTATCGTCGGTTGTCTTTCTTTCTCCTAGGTGGTGCTAATAGCTGTAGCAGGGAGAAGCAATGGACTGGGCCCAGTACTGTCTGGAAATACGCCTTTGCCTGTTATTAATTGTCCACCTTTCAAACCAGACAACATTTCACGGGACATATGGTCATCAATCAACGTACCTTCAGGTAATTTATACTTAAGCATTTAATTAGAATGATCAAAAATATATCACGTATCATTACTTATCGTTAATTATATTTTATTCCTAGGAATTGGATGTACCACAGTCGCTTATCCCGAAAGTGCTGCGCTTGCAGCAGCTCAAATTCATGCATTACACGATCACCTCGTCTGGTCGCGATTACGAGTTAAGCAGTTAACAAATTATATAACTTTAAAAAAAGCTGACTCAAAATTACGAAATCTTGTTATTTAATATTTTTGTGTTGACCGATAATTGTTAAAAGACAAAGCTTTTTCATTCATTGTTCAATATACTTATTAACGAATTAAGAGTAACTGTATTTCCTTCTTATAAACACTATATATTATATATTCTTACAAGTTTAATTTGTAATCGATTTAATATCTAAATGTTCATGCTGGCACTCTTTGTATACACTGTATTACTCTTTCTCCTCATGATACTTTATTGGTTACAAGTATATAATATTCACTTGTTTCCATTGAAGCAAATTTTTGAATAACAAAAATGTATACATGTTCTCGATACTTGCAATGATAATTTTGTATTGTTACTATGTCATTCAAAAACGATTTTATACAATTTTTTACATTGATAACTTCAACATGTTGGATGTTTAATCTAGAACAAAACGAATTTATCAAGTTATATCAAATTATATTAACATGTATTATGACATTAAATGAATGAACGAATCAGTAGAAACAAATATTACCATTACAATTACTGGTTTTTACTTGCTAAAGCTTCTATTACCGCAGTTTCCTTTGGACAACTTTTAGTTAATATTACTGGCTCATTTTCTGTAATCAAAATATCATCTTCGATACGTACACCTAAACCATGAAATTGTGATGGAGCAAACTGATTTCTCGAGTTTATGTATATACCTGTAAATATTCATGAAGTAAATGTTGAGGAAATTAAAACAATTTATTTGGTTAATTTGTACCTGGTTCTACAGTTACTATCATCCCTGGTTGAAGTTTTATACTTCTAGAAATTTTTCCCGTATCGTGCACATCCATTCCTAAATAATGACTTACATGATGTGGACAATACATGTATGCAGCTGAAAGTAACTTATCACCGATCAAATCTTTTGGTATCAATCCAATTTCTTGTAATCTTCTGCCTAATAAAGAGCACATATCATGGAATAATTGGTCCAACGTAGGCATTTCTTTCAGTCTATAAATTAAAATATTCTGAATGTCTAATATAATATCATATAAAAGCTTTTGTTCTTGCGTGAACTTGCCATTGATTGGCCATGTTCTAGTTACGTCGGACGTATAACCGTGATATTCGCATCCTAAAAGAATTATAGATCTAATAGAGAATATACAGAAATATCCTAATTAGTTTTATATTTATAACAAACCTGCATCCATTAGAACCATATCCTTGTCTTGAATGATTTGATTATTACTAATGTAGTGAATAATATTAGCATTTTTACCCGATGCAACAACTGGTGGATATGCTAAAATTTCTGCTCCATTCATACGGCATTCGTAATCCACAGTTGCAAACAACTGGTGTTCAGTCATTCTTGGTTTCGATGTTTCTATTGTTTTAGTTATTGCAGTAGAAGCAATTTCACAACTTTTTTTCATTAAATTAATTTCTGATTGAGATTTAATTAATCTGATTTTATGAATTATGCTTGTAGGAGAAACAAATTTGTTATTGTTAGTTCTCTTCACTAATTCAAGTAACTTTTTATGCACTTGTTGTTGCACTACATCGTTACTTTCATACCACATAACACATTTATTGTTTTCAGTTAGAAATGATACCAAAAATTGTTCAAATTCTGTTATAGGAAGTGCTATGTCAATGCCAAAGAATCTAGGGGCATCTTCGACTCCAGTTCTAGGTCCATCCCACAATTCAGAATGCTGGTCTGATTGTCTTACAAACAACACAGTTACAAAATTTTCATTCTTTGCTGTAATTACCAGAACACTATCTGGTTCTTGACAACCAGTGAAATATAAAAAGTCTGTATTTTGACGAAACACATACGGGATTTTGTCAGATATGTACACTTTTGAAGACGATGGAATAATTATGATATGGGATTTGTCTACATTCGCTACAGAATCATGCAAAATAATGCTTTCCACCAATTTAATTCGTCTATTTTTGAATTCGTCAAGCTGAATACCTGGGACAACTTCCCCTTTTTTAATCAAATGAGGATGCGTTATCGCGGTTGGTTGTCCGCATGCTCGACAAGGGGTTGCAGCCAATTCTTCTGATTGACATCTGCTTGTATTGCTTGCAAACGTATCTATCGAATGTCGAATGTGTCTTCGTTGTCCTATAATTAGGATTCACTTTCTAATTGTGTATAAGTTTCGAATATTAACACGAACAATTTCATAAAATCTCCAAACAACATAACCTATTTTATGACACTGTTTTTATTTCCATTTTATTTACTCACCATATTTTCGTATGTGTCGTACGATAGAATATCTTGCGTTGCTAAACATTTTTATATGCTTTGAATCAATGTTCTTTCGATTCTTCGATATATAAAATACTTCGATTCAATGAATTTTCAAGAGTATCAATACCTTCGACATCGTACAGTGTATGTACATTGCAAAGTGTTCACTCGTGCTCACAGTCAATCTGTGCGATGTTTCTGTGAATAGAGTTGTACACAAAATGTATTTCGTACACATAGATATTTCGAGGAAAAAGTTTGATACATAATCATTGCGCGACAAACTATGTATACAAGTATTCAGTGATGTATTACCTGTGCCGTTTAATATTCTTCGACGATTATCGCGGCTTCGTTACCGTTCGTGACTGTTACTCGAATTTTTTTAACGATCAATAGAAAGAGACGAGAAACGAATAACATATTTTCTGTAAAAAATTTAATCTAAGGATGTGATTTAAAAATGCAACATAAAAGAATGCATCTTATTTTTGACGCTTTGCATTGACAGCCTCAACCGATAGTAAATCAATGATTGTTGTTGCAACTTGTCAAACATATACTGTCATTATGGTGCCATTTAAAGATAATGAGCGAATCGAATGGATTTCGGACGATTTGCAACAGGAAGAAGAAAATGTATTATAAACATTAAAATACATCTAACCGAGAGTATCCAAAATTTGGTTCAACTATTTTGACTAATCAACGATAAGCGTCTGTGCGAAATTATTGGAAGGTTATATTTCATTTTAAATTGATTCGGAGTTATTTATGTAGCACAAGGCAATAAAGTTTGTAAAACCAATTTGAAAACAACATAATACATAAAATAGACCACCAGATATCAATGATAATGCATTTCACTGTGTATTAAAGTAAGACACTCTAAGTGCAGAAAATATGCATTCATATAACGATATACTGCTAATAACTTAATTTCATGAACTTGAATTGCAAACCAAAAAAATCAACATGAGTGTTCAACTGGATATCGTAGTAAGACCAGAGGTTCGTTTAGATGCCAAATGGCTCAAAACTGATCTGAAGCGTTTACTTTATCGAGATGGTTTGGCTGAACTATGGAATGAAATGATACGGGATGGTGAAATTGTAGGGTCATTTAGTGATGGTTTAATTAATACAGCAGGCATAACAGCTAGAAAGGGTATAACAACAATATTTGTTTAAAAGATTTGATTCTTGTGAGCATAGTTTCTTAGGTCTTTTGTATTTTTAGGTGAATCTGGTCATTATTATTGTAATATGAGAGTGTTGTCATGTTTGTGTTGCGATGGTATCTGCGGTCCACAACATGGCTGTAATTGTGGCCCTTGTCAAAAGTTGGATGAAGAAGAAGCAACAAGAACAAATGTTTTAGCAGAGAAAACTACACCAGCACGACGCACTATGGATTCTTGGCTCTGGGGTCCTCAACCATGTAAAGCATTATCATTGAATTGTCTTTTATTATTACATGCTATTTGACTCTTTTGATAGCCAAATCATTTTGCAGCTCTATCTGACCTAACAGAATGCATTGATTTATTAATCAAAGAACAAAGGAAATTGTGCTATGAAGTAGCAAACAGCACATTGTCCTCTACAAGACTGAAACAGCGATTGGTAGTAGCACGACGATACTTAATGGCCCTTGTTCGTCATAAACCACAGGAGACCAAAGACATTCCCATGGCATCTAAGCCTGCTGTTAAATTGCAAAAAATGTACTCACATTAATTTGTGTTTTCTAGACTTTCTATTATTATAATCCATAGTTTTATGGAATAGAACACAAATGGATGTAGCGATTGTATTTAGTATGTTTAACAATTTTAGGATGAGACCGAACGAAAAGGCAACTTTGGGTTTAGCACGAGTAGGATCTCGTGCTGCTTTAAATTTTTCGTTCGCATACCTACGTCGAGCTTGGAGATCCGGTGAGGACATAGAATTTTGTAGTGAGCTACTGTCGGAATCGTTGGAAGCTTTACAGTCGTTACCAGAAGCGACACTTTTCGACGAGACAAACGTTTCTCAAGTTTGGTTGGAGGTTGTAGAACGATCAGCGAAATTTTTAAGACAAGTCGTCACAGGGTATATAATTTTTTCCTGCTTTACTACTTACAATTAGTAGTATTCGAACGAACCGTTTGGTAATTCTAGAAGGTAATTTCATTTTATTTTCAGGGACATAACCAGTGGAAGATCATGGTGTCCTATACCGTTAACTGATCAGCACACAGCTCTGTGCCTGTTATTGGAATTGGTGACGCAAAGAGCTACTTTATCCAGTTTGTTGGATTCTGTTTGCTTGTTGCTTCACTTAAGTGGGAAACACAAGCATCAAGATAATCGTGTGATACCACCAGGAAGTACGGCACCGTTGATACCGTTGTTGAGGCGATTAAACACTATCCCAGCTTCAAAATCTAGACGTTCGGATGAGAATATGGCACCGGGTCCATGCGAGGTTCTACTGAAATACTTGAGACTACCTGATGACGACAGTACATCCGTTGACTTACGAAAAGCAGCGGTGATTATCATGTGCAATCTAAGCAGGTTGGCAGCTCCTCTGTTGCCTCCGTTAATAACTGACAGATTTCCGAAGAGTCAGAATCAAACGTTTCAAGAAGTTCTAGCCTGGGGTAGCGTGAAATTCGGGAACGGCGCTTCTCCATTTTATTGCGACGCGATCGCAGAACTTGGTATCAAGCAGCTTTGTTGCACCGAAAGAGCTTTGATGATCTTATCGATTAGCGGCAACGTTTACATGATGTACTACGGTTCCGAAACTCAGTATCCACAAAGGGTACACGGTTTCTCAGATAAGCCGGTGACAATGATTGCCTCTCACTCGGACGGCAAGCATTATTTGGCTCTGACGCAAGAGAACTCTGTGTACTCGTGGGGAAACGGAGATGGAGGACGATTGGGTCACGGAGATAGAACGTGGTACGACGAGCCGAAATTAATCGATGCGCTGGTCGACAAAAACATTACATTTGTCGCATGCGGAAGCACCTACTCAGCAGCGCTCAGTTCAAACGGTGAACTGTACACTTGGGGACGAGGCAATTATGGAAGGTTGGGTCATGGAAACACGGAGGATGTGACGGTCCCTACGTTGGTGACTGGTTTGAACGGACACATGGTCGTGCATGTGGCGTGCGGCAGCGGTGACTCGCAAACCCTGTGTGTCACTGCGTCCGGTATAGTATTCTCTTGGGGAGATGGAGATTACGGAAAGCTGGGTAGAGGAGGTTGCGACGGTTCGAAGACACCAAAGATAGTCGACAAATTACTAGATATAAATGTGACTAAGGTGTATTGTGGCGGTCAATTCTCAGCGGCTCTGACTGCATATGGGGAAGTCTATACCTGGGGAAAGGGTGAAGCTTACCGTTTGGGTCACGGAAATGAGGAACACGTGAGTTATCCGAAAGCGATCGAAGCGCTCAAAACGAAGAAGGTGAAGGACTTGTGCGTAGGTAGTTTGCATGTGCTCGCTTTGACGGAAGATCAGCTAGTATACGGTTGGGGAAGAAACGATTACGGCCAGATTGATCCTGCGCTGGAGAGTGTGGTGGCAGAGCCAACGATCTGCCCGACCTTGTCCGGAAAGAATGTGATAGGGCTAGCTTGCGGGCCGAGCCAAAGTTTTGCATGGTGCACGTCAGCCTGGTCCGTCGCGACCAGGGTACCCTTCGTTGTCGACGTGTCTGAGGACACCTTTCGTCTGCTAGATGCTCTGCTGAATAAGGCTTGTGAGGGTTTGCCGGGTACACGGCCGCCAACGCAAGATCGCGAGTGCTTGGCTGTAGCTGCGTTGAATTTGCTTCGACTACAGCTGCATACCATGATAACGCACAACATCGAGGCGAAATCCCTGGGGCTTCTACTTGGTTCTTTGAAGCAACGATGCGTAACGCTGGCCAGTGGTACTGGAATTTTAGCTACGATTCAAGAGGCAGCTCAAGCGGTCCTGCAAACCGGTTGGAGTATTCTCTTGCCGACAGCGAACGAGAGAGCGAAAACGCTGTCCAACTTTTTGTCCAAGTCAAACGAAAGCGATGAGCAGACGATAACAACAGGTGATAACAACATCATTATCATCAACAACAACAATAACAACGCTAACAATAATACCAACAACAATCCCAACAACAATAACAACACGAACAATGCCAATAATAACGCTAATATCAACAATAACAACAATTGCAACATAAATAACAACGGACAACGTTTTATGGCGGATTTGCTGGTGTCCAGTTTGATGGCGGATGGTGGCTTAGAGCTGGCACTGAAGACCGCGATCAAAGCGGAAACCAGCGAGCTGTCTGACGATAAGGAGTTTTTCTCGATGAACGGAACAACGACCGCAAGCAAATCTAGCGACGCTGTTAAGCAAGCGAAGGAGCTCAATTCGGAGAAAAACAACAACACGAGCATCTCGTTGTTGCAGCTGGTGAAACAATTGATCAAAAACGGTACATGCACTACGAGATCGAAGCTACAGCATGGTTGGTCGGACCAGTCGATTCGCGGAAACGAGGAACCATTGTCGCGACAGAGAAGCGACGCCTCGCCGAGTTTGAATCTTCTGCTTAAATTTCAACGATTGGTGGTGGCGAGGTTCTATGATTGCGTTCATCAGCCGACATCAGAGAATTCGCGAGATCAGGAGATGCTCGGGGCAGAGTCGCTTTTAAGCAAATACATATCCCTGATTTCAGTTCACGTGACCAATATTGCGTCCCTCGCTGCCGAACTAGCAAACATCAGTTTGAAGCAATTCGTCTTTGTCTGCACCATCCTAAAGGGAGACATTATCCACGTTTTGCTTCCGGAGCTAGTCACGTGTCTAATTCTGCTACAGGTTGATTATCCGATGCTGCTGCTCCAAATGAATTGGATGGATCGCATTGGACCGATGCTGGAGGCGCTCGATCGGTTCAACAAGCTGGTTCCGGGAATCGATAGGAATGAGGGGGACGAGCTGTCATGGCCAGGCATCATAGCCCCACAGCACAGTAACAAAATTTCGATCTCGGACGAGTTGTCCGTGATTCGTTGGGCTGATCTTGAAAATCATAATAGGGACGGCGGTCTTTGGGTGGTGGTCAACAACAACGTGTACGACGTTCAAGACGTAGTGCGATTCGAAGCGACCGCGGATACCTCGGAGGAAGGTATTCGTGAGAAGATTGCATTGGGATGGGATGCCAGTCATTCTGGTGTTTCGAGCGCGCCTCGTAATCAACAGCAACAACAACAACAGCCGCAACAACCACAGCAACAACAATTGCCAGTGCTTCCGCGATCCATGATGGATTCATATTTCGTCGGGCATTATTGCCATTCCGAGCCGGAAAATACCGAGATTACGATCCACGCCACGGATGTGTGTTCGTCTTTACTTGACACTCAACGTGCTCTCGGCTTTCTTTTGGGATTGCACGCGCATCGAATGCGGCAGAGCTTGCCGCTACAACCGGCTGAAGAGGAGGCCGGTGTTTGGTTGGATGCTAATTTTTTCCGGGGCGGTTTACAGATTCTTCAGCCGCCGAATCCATACGAGGAAGAGAAGGGGGAGGCTAGAAGCAATACCTCAACGGCAGCGAATTCGCCGACGGAACCCCAGCTTCCAGTTCGCACGAAAAACGAGCCTCAAAAGGAGAAAGACGACCGCGTGACGGTGTTCGTGCACGCGCTGGCCGAGACTCACCGAACTGAGCCACAGGTTCACGCGTTTCTCGCAATAGTTGACAAGTACTCGAAAACAAACAACCTGTTGGCGCACACGGAGTTCTCAGGCGATCATCCGGTCGAGGAAGTCGGTCGTTTGCTGATGGCGGTGATGGTGAAGCATCTTGGGCTAGGGTACCAGGCCATCGAGACGATTGATCAGGAAGCGGCGGGGAACGGGACCAACGGGAAACTTCCGAAACCGTTGGCCGACATGGTTCGAGCTATTCATCAGACCAAATGGAATTTTATTCGTATCAGACAACAACAGAACAGAAGCTACAAAGAGGTGTGCGCGCCGGCGCAAGAGAAGTGCAGGTTCCTACTGCACGAGGTTCGGTCTGCGACTAGCTACGAGATCAAGGGATTGCGTGACACGAAGCTGTTACATACGGTGCCGAGGTTCAAGAGGGCCGTGAGAACAGTGATAAGGGACATCGTTCGCGGGAATAGAGGATCCCCGAGCAAACCAGAGGACATCGTGAACGTTTCGATCCAGAACGGCAAGATCCGAAAGAAGTCAGAGGAAGACGTGACGCCGAAGGAAGGCAGCGTTTCCACTAAACCTTCTCCATCTTCGCCATCCAAGTTGGAGAACACTTTGGATGTGAGAAAACGAATCGGCAAGATCACCGAGAAAATCAAACAAAAGCCGTTGAACATCGACGCGACCGAACTGATGGCTAATATAATCAATTTTGTGGTCACCGAGGACGGAGCGGATGTAGAGACTTTACGTCGGGCAATGTACTGTCAGACGCAGCGAGCTAAGCTACGGGAACAAGGAATCCTGATGATGCAAGAACTTCTCGGCAAGGACAACCTAATCACGTCAGTCAAGTATTCTTTGCTAAACGGCTGGCTTGGCTTGACCCACGAGAATACACGCCTCGGTGAGGAAACCATAGCACATTGTTTGGACAATATTCAATCAATAACGCCTTACCAGAAGTCAAGAATCATTCTAGCTGAAGCAGAAGTAATATCGTGGGCGGTGAAGGCGTTACGAGCGTACGTCGTTCAAGCAGAAGTGCCGAGTAAACCAAAGATTAGCGACAAGAGCAGCTTGAACCAGGGAACATACACTTGGCTAAGGAAGCTGCCCAGAGCCAGGTTCTTGCTGACGATATTGGGTATGTTGACCAACTATCAGCACGCCAACGAGATCGGACTGTTAATCAATTCTGGCATGTTGTCCAGCGTTTTGACGTTGCTCAGGCAAATCGGACCTGCGGCGGCGACAACGACCGTGAACACAAACACGAACGCAACAGCAAACATTAACGTGAACGTCAATTCGAACGTAAACGCAAACGTTAATGCGAACGCAACCGCCACGACGTCGTCGATGGGAATAAGACCGGCGATCGAACCAGAAACGGACGAGTTCAAGTCGAAGGACACTACAACAGCAATATACGAAGACGCGCTCGAAAAGAGCAAACCGCCGAGCGTACAACTGACTGGGATAGAGCTCGCAGCACTGATGAAGGTTGGAACACGCGTGGTTCGCGGTGAGGATTGGAAATGGGGTGATCAGGATGGTCCTCCACCCGGCGAGGGTCGAGTTATTCACGATCCTGGTGTGGATGGTTGGGTTCGAGTTCAGTGGGACAACGGCACTACAAATTCATATCGCATGGGTAAAGAGGGCAAGTATGACTTGCAGCTGGCTGAACCATCGACGCCTGCGGCGACCGACAGCGACCTCGACACCCCGCTCGATACGGTGAAACCAAGCTCTAACTGTCGCGTCGGTGGAGACCTGGTACCCGACATTCACCCGACTACTTGCTTGAAATCCGCCTCCCTAGCTTTACTTCGCGTATTACTGCTCTGCTGTGGTATAGTCGCTGACAAAGTAACACCGTCTGCTATAAAAACTCTCGCTTCTGTACTACGGGGCGTAACGTCGGCTGCGCACAAAGCTGATTCGATCGTCGCGATCCAGTCTTCTCAGATCTCGCAAGAATCTCCGGAAACCTGGGCAACGTTGAGCATGCTCAGGGCCATTGCCAATTCTTCTGGGCTCTGTAAATCTTTGAGCACTAAGGCTTGGATCGATTTTCTCTTAAACGTGATCGGGGAAGAGCGAAACTCAAACTTAGAGAAACAAATAATGGCAGTACGATTGTTGAACACCGTTCTACCTTGCTGGTCCGCCGAAAATCCGAGCGCCGTACCATTTCTCGAGAGAACGTTCCGCATAATGGGCCGCATCGCTCTCTCCTGCGACCTCGGCTCCTCGTCCGAACCATATGCAAATAGATGTCGCGTGTCCCTGACGGCTTCCCACAGCTCTACGATCGTCGAGGAACTAGTCTCTCTGATCAGGTATTTGCACACGGTTTTGAATTGGAACGTGACGCTGAACGCGTTTCTCGCGTCTAAGTTGTCTTTGGCTTCGGACCTGCTGAGTGACGGACCCCTCTTTCACATACAAGTTAACGAGAACGGGGGTGAGAACAGTTTGAGCATTCAGCAAACGGTGATGGCGACTCTTGTCGTGATCGGTGGACTCGATGATAGGCCAAGGATCGGAGATTTGGTCGACGTGGACGGACAAATTGGCACCATATATAGGTTCACCAAGCATGCCAAGGTTCTCGTGAAGATGCACAACAGCGACATCCGTCACAAGCTGCCGTTCTTTTCTGTGAAACGAATCGGTGAGAAGTTTCGTTTGGATCGCATGCCGCTGCCGGATTCATTTCTGTCGACCTGGGCGAATCTATTGCTCGGTCATCGCGGATTGGACAAACGACCGAACGGGATGCCGGTGATAGCCGGCACCGTTAACCCGTCCGTTCTGCGTACTCAGCAACAGCAGCTTGCTGCCTTGAACGCTGGAAAAGCGATTCTCGATCACCAGACCAAGTTGAGGAAGGTCTTGAGGCAACCGATTAATAAAAAGAACGAGTGCAGCGCTAATGATGAAGATCTCGGTGTTTCTAGGGTTTCCGCAGTGCATGCTAGCAACAGAGCCGTCGAAAATAACAGCGAGAACAGGCGCAGGAGGCTCGTTAGGAGTCGCGGTGACGGTCGCGGTTCCTGCACCGGTATCGGTATTAGCGTTGGCACCGGGATCGGCGTCTGCGCTCGTCGTTCTCGTAACCATGCACATGCTGCACGCTTGGAATCTGTTAACAGTCCTACTAGAGATATTGCCATTGTCACCGCCGCCCTTGGCAACGACGACGACAATGAGGAGGAGAATGTTAACGACACTCTCAACAACGAGTACGACCGCATCGTCGACGAGGAGGAGAGGGACGACGACAACGATAACGAGGATGACCATAATGACGAGGACGACGAGGACAACGATGACGATGATGACGACGACAATAATAACAAGGATGAGTTGAACGCAGAACAGGAGATCCGAGAGGCCGAGAGCTGTTGGACTGGCGACGACGCGCGACACGCGCCGCCAAGCATCAACGTTAACACCGACGTCGACATTAACAACGATCCAGACCGTGATCAAGATCACGATCACGAAAATCGAATCGACAACGACCACAACGAGAACGATAATCACGCGGAAGACGGCGAGGCCTGTCGCGACCGACGGGTCACTTTGTTTCAGGAGATGCTGCTTCGTGCCACTAGACCGCAACCATTAAAACCCATCTTCAAGCGGAAAGAATTAGAAGTGGCTGCCTTGACAGTGTCTCAGTATTTAGCCTCGGAATTAAGTCATTCACCGATCCAGCGAGTCGGAGGAGGTCCGATCTCAGAACCCGACTCGCCCGCATCGGATTGTTCGTTGGTTTCGCTGACCTCCAGTCAAAAGAAGCACTGCAGAAGCAGCGGTAATGGACGAAAAAGTCCACCACCAATGAGCCCGTTGATAGCGCAGCTGACAGAGATGGGTTTCCCGAAGAAGAGCGTTGAGTTTGCAATCAAAAGTCTAAGCACCGCAGTCGGCTACATCACCGCGGAAAGTGTGGTAGCTTGGTTACTCGAGAATCCGGATGCTGCTTTGAGTGACAGCGAGACTTTGTCCAGTGTCTACGGATTGTCAGATCCCGAGGACTCGACTAGCGAGAACATCGACGACTCACCGTCGGCGACTGACGCTGTCTCTTCGACGATGCCGCCCAACTACATGAAACGGTCTGATTTCTTATCGGTCGACGAATACGCGACCTACGTACGGGACAATCTAATCCCTGGCATGTTGGTGCGGTGTTGCAAGAGCTATGAAGAGGTCGAATACGGAGACGTGGGACAGGTGACGAAAATCGACCCGGGAGGCCTGCACGATCTGAACGTGCAGGTTACGTGGCAACGAAGAGGCGGCACCTACTGGGTTCGGTTCATTCACATCGAACTGTTGGGCCATCCGCCGACGATTCCGGGTGGCCCGGTAACGCTTAAGGTCGGCGATAAGGTCCGAGTCAAGGCGTCTGTAACGGTGCCAAAGTACAAGTGGGGATCAGTGAACCATCAATCGGTCGGAGTCGTAACTTGCATCATAAATGATGGAAAAGACGTGTCCGTCGACTTCCCTCAGCAGAATTCTTGGACCGGATGCGCGATAGAGATGGAGAGGGTGCCATCCTGCCACCATTCAGTTTCTTGTAACTCCTGTCATCTCCTGCCGATCTCTGGTCCTCGGTTCAAGTGCAAGTACTGCGAGAATTACAATCTCTGCGAGAATTGTTTTTACACGAAACGGTGTCACAGGCACGGGTTCAGTCGGATCGTCGAGCCTGGGTCGGCCGCGGTTTACGCCGGTAAACCAGGGAGATACCACAGGCAAGACTTCTCAGAGTCTTCCCTGATCGACGACTGGTCCAAGTGTATTCGTACACTAACAGTGTCTTCTAGAGAGAACTGGGCCGCTCGACTCGTCGACGAGTCCGGCTGGTATTGGCAAAGTTGTGGTGTCCAGGGCCAACACTGGATTCGTTTGGAGATGTTGCCCGGCATTCTGGTGCACTCACTTAAACTCATGGTGAACCCACAGGACGGCAGTTACATGCCGTCGCTGATAGCGGTGCATGTTGGCGACTCCTTCAACCGACTAGCCGAACTGGCTACGATCAACGTATGGCACACCGACACTAGCGTCCTGCTTCTACAAGACAGCAAAGAATACTACCCGTGTATCGAGATCGCGATCAAACAGTGCCGGAACGGTGGCATCGACTGTAAGATACACGGGCTCCGAATCGTTGGCAAGAAGAAGGTCTTCGAGAACCAGCTGGCCACCTCGGTCTCGTTTCTGGCGTCCGATTGGGAGATCGTGCAGGAGCAGATGAACGCGCAGCGGCCAATAGAGGCGCCCCAGCATTCGGCAGTCTACGTCTGGGGATTAAACGACAAGGACCAGCTAGGTGGTTTGAATGGTTCCAAGATCAAGCGACCGATCTACAGTGAGGTTCTATCAAAACTGAAGCCCATGTACATCGCCGGTGGCAGCAAAACACTGTTCGTGGTTAGCCAAGAAGGAAAACTGTATGCCTGCGGCGAAGGAACGAACGGCAGACTTGGTTTCGGTGACGAAAGCAACGTCTGCGAGCCGAAACCGATACCGTTTCTCAGTCAGTACGTGATCAGAAAAGTGGCGGTGCATTCGGGCGGTAAGCACGTTCTTGCACTGACCAAAGATGGCAAGGTGTTCTCCTGGGGCGAGGGAGAGGACGGGAAACTGGGCCACGGGAACTGTTTGACTTTACCGAAACCGAGACTGATCGAGTCTTTTAAGTCGAAGAGGATCCGAGACATCGCCTGCGGTTCCGGCCACTCCGCCGCCGTGACCAGTAGAGGAGAGCTCTACACTTGGGGCTTGGGGGAGTACGGCAGATTGGGTCACGGGGATACGGCCACCCAGCTCAAACCGAGACTGGTGCAAGCGTTAATAGGTCAACGAGTAATACAGGTCGCCTGCGGTAGCAGAGACGCACAGACGATGGCGTTGACTGCCGACGGTTCGGTCTACTCTTGGGGCGATGGCGACTTCGGCAAACTTGGCCGCGGCGGCAGCGACGGTTGCTACACGCCTCTTCTAATTGATAGGCTAAATGGCCTGGGAGTTGTGCAGATCGAATGTGGCGCGCAGTTTTCCCTCGCGTTGACCAAGTACGGGGAGGTCTGGACCTGGGGTAAGGGTGACTATTTCCGGTTAGGTCACGGCAATGACCATCATGTTCGAAAGCCCACGCTGGTCGAAGGTTTGCGGGGCAAGAAGGTTATCCACGTCGCAGTTGGCGCTCTGCATTGTCTCGCGGTCACTGATACAGGACAAGTGTATGCGTGGGGCGACAATGACCATGGGCAGCAGGGGAACGGCTCGACCGCCGTCAACAAGAAACCGTCACTAGTAAATGAACTCGACGACACCCGAGTGAATCGTGTGTCCTGTGGCTCCAGTCACAGCATCGCTTGGGTTCTGACGGATCAGCCAGCTGTCAGCAATCAGGAACCGGTTACCTTTGCAACAGCTAAAGATCCACTTGGACAGACATTGCTTCGATTCAAAAGCACGGCCGGAGATGCCGGCGCAACCTGCGCTCCGTCCTGTTCGATAAACGGATTCGGCGTTACCGCTGGTACCAGCAGTAGCAGCGGCGGTGGCAGCAGCGGTGCTAATGGCGGTGGTAGCGGTAGCAGTGGTACCGTTGTCATTCCCGGCACCAGCAGCAGTACATATGATGACTCTGCGATTGCGAGCGGTTCACGCAGCGGTGCAAATGCTAACGGCACTTCAAGTACCGCCAGTCGACCCTCTCTTGCGAGTATCATCTTATCACTGGAGAGTAATGTAGCCAAACAGCAAGCGCTACAGCACGTGATAAACGCACTTCGCATAATGCAAGCTCGCATCGCCGTAGTGACAGCGTTGCAGAGTCACTCGATGTTGAAGATTACTACTGGTGCACAAGCCAATGGTAGCAGCGGGAGCGGATCCGGCGACGTAACAGGATCTTACACTCCCGCCGTCGAAGCGTCATCGGATACAATAGCAGTTGGAGCGGTCGGAACTGTTGGAGCAGTTGCAGGTAGTGTAGATGAGACCAACATCGGTACCGGAGCAGGACACGCTGTATATCAAAATGTTGGAGAGAGCTCGCAAGGAGGCGGCGAGGCACCAGCGAACGCTGCCGAAGTTGCCAGCTTGATTGCCAATCCTAGAACCAGTCCTGAGTCGGAGGACTATCCGCTAACTATGTTTCCATCGATGTCCAGCTCGGCGAGTTTGTCCTCTAGGGCCTCGAAGATGTCCAGTAGTGCGATGAGCGTGATTGCAGCGACACTAACGTCGAACGCACAGCTGGTCGGTGAAGGAAACAATTCAGTGGACTCGAACTTGGACGATTTCACGTCGACGATCGCCGAGGAAGATGCGAGAATGCTGGTCGATCTTCTGAAGCTAGCAGTGGCGAATCGAGTTTGCAAGGGCGCCAGAGAGACCATATCGTCGGTGCTGATCGCACTTGCCAAGACGAACCACTCGATTCGAACCATGATCCTGGAGATTTGCATTACCGAGTTGGAGGATACGGTGGCCAGTTCGAACAACGGAACAAACCTGCCGCAGCCGGTGGTACAAGAAAGTCCACACCCGTATATAGACGGCACCACCTTGACGGGCCATGTAAAGATTCCCGGCGCAGAAGCCTTGAGGGTCGAATTCGACCGCCGATGCTCAACCGAGCGACGCCATGATCCCTTGGCGTTTATGGATACCAACAACAGGGTGATAGCGGTGAAATCAGGCCGGGAGTACAGTGAGTGGGCCAATGGAGAGATCCGTGTGCCAGGAGACGAGCTCAGATGGAGGTTCTCGTCGGATGGCTCCGTGAATGGCTGGGGATGGCGGTTCACGGTGTATCCGGTGTTCGCTAGTCTTTCGGGTCATGAACTGATCTCGGATAGGGCGGTCCTCTCACAACCAGCCATCGGCTTGGCTGAGTCGCTGTTAGACAACGGTTTAATAGGGTTGGACAGAAACGTCGCAACTCGGCTGGCAGCTACCCTGGCCCAGTGCAGTCAACTGAGTGTGTTGTCGGCTCAGCAGCGTATGTGGGCGCTTAAAAAACTGCAGGTCGTCTATACGAGCGGTCCCAGCATCCGACCAGAAGTCGCTCTTACCACTCTGCTCGGGTCTCTGCCTCAAGCTCTGCTAAAACAGTATTTTTATGAGGATCCATTAGTCCGAGGAGGAAAACAACTGATGCACAGCGATTTCTTCAAGGTGCTGGCCGCTCTCGCTTGCGACATCGAACTGGATGGGATGCACTGTTGCTCGGAGATCCACAAATGGTCCTGGTTCCGAAGGTACTGCTTATCTGCGAGGGTTGCCAAAGCTCTGGTGAACCGTACACCGCTTCCAAGGGCATTCTGTTTGGAGGTCGTCAAGCGCATCAACGAGATGAACGCTGATGGAGAGACGACCAACAGAGATCACGAAAGCCATGAGCTATTCAAACAGGAACACGACGAGCAGTTGCTGCAATGGCTAAATCGAAGACCGGAAGACTGGACGCTATCGTGGGACGGCTCCGGAGCGATTTACGGCTGGGGACATAATCATCGAGGTCAATTGGGCGGCCTCGAGGGAGCCAAGGTGAAGTTGCCGGTCCTGTGTGAAAGTCTATCCGCTCTTCGACCAGTCCAACTTACAGGAGGAGAGCAAACCTTATTCGCAGTCACCGCTGATGGAAAAGTCTATGCGACCGGTAACGGTTACTCTTCTCCTTATTTTTCTTAGAAGTGCGATTGAGTTTACTCTGAGCTATTTTCGTAGGATACGGTGCGGGTGGTCGACTCGGAATTGGAGGCACTGACTCCGTTACGGTGCCCACTCTTTTGGAGTCCATTCAGCATGTTTTCGTGAAGAAAGTTGCGGTCAACTCTGGGGGAAAACACTGCCTCGCGCTCAGCTCCGAGGGTCACGTATACTCATGGGGAGAAGGTGACGATGGTAAATTGGGCCACGGGAATCGATTATTCTACGACAGACCGAAACTGATTGAAGAGCTTCTTGGAACCGAGATCGTAGACATTGCTTGCGGCGGCAATCATAGCGCGGCCATCACCAGTACAGGCTGGCTTTACACCTGGGGAAAAGGTAATGTTGCTACTTCTTGTTCTTCCATATTACTTGGTATTTCATGCTTTGCGTTCGTTTAGGTCGATATGGGCGTCTGGGCCACGGAGATAGCGAAGATCAGCTGACCCCTAAGTTGGTGGAAGCGTTGCAGGATTACAAGGTAATCGACATTGCCTGCGGAAGCGGAGATGCGCAAACACTTTGCGTTACTGACGATGACAACGTTTGGAGCTGGGGCGATGGGGATTACGGGAAATTAGGCAGAGGTGGTAGTGATGGATGTAAAGTTCCCATGAAGATCGAGTCTCTTGCTGGACTCGGGGTGATCAAAGTCGAATGCGGCAGCCAATTCTCTGTAGCTCTGACGAGATCGGGAGCTATTTATACTTGGTACCATGTTTCGTTCGTTACACATTCGTTGGTTCTGGGCTAATAGCTACATGGTAGAAAATTTTGCAGGGGCAAAGGAGACTATCACCGACTGGGTCACGGCACGGACGACCACGTGCGAAGACCGCGAAAAATAACAGCGCTTCAAAATAAGAAAATTATTTCTATAGCGACAGGTTCGTTGCACTGTGTTGCTTGTTCTGACAAAGGAGAGGTTTTCACATGGGGGGACAATGACGAGGGTCAGTTGGGCGATGGAACAACAGGTGCCCTTCAACGGCCGAGGTTGGTGCGCGCGCTGCAAGGCGAGAAGATTACAAGAGTTGCCTGTGGAAGCGCACACACTGTTGCTTGGAGCACCACTAAAGCCACGCAAACTAAAATGCCCGCTGTCACCCCAATGGAGTATGACTTGGTCAAAGATCTTCCGTTCTCCGTGCTACACAATCGACTGGTGCTCTTGCACCACTTTGCTGAACTACTTTGCCCGTGTCTACCAATGTTCCCGATCACCGGGGCTCTTAGTCTCAGCAAGCTGGCACCGATACTAGTTTATAGTATTAAAGAGGCGACTTTCCGCAAAGTGGTTCAGGCGACGATGGTTAGAGACCGACAACATGGACCGGTGATTGAATTGAATCGAATACAAGTAAAACGGGCCAGAAGCAAAGGCGGCTTAGCTGGACCTGACGGCATCAAGTCAGTCTTTGGGCAGATGGTGTCGAAAATGTCTTTGCTGACCCAAGACGTCCTCTTCTTCCCGCATAGGGTATGGAAGGTGAAATTCGTCGGTACGTAACTACAACGCGAAAATAAATACAGTAGAACTCCATTTATATGAGCTCGATGGGATACTATCGGGTAGGTTCATATAGTAGAAGTCTGTTGATTATCTCCACTATTTGAAATTTTTCGTTAAAAACCCCGGAGTTCACGTTTGATAAATAGAAAACGTGTCTAGTTTACATTTGCAATACCTAGGTGTTCACACAATCGGAATATCACTCGAAAGTAATTCAAATAATAGTAACTAAGCAGAAGTTCATTAATTCAGGCATTGGCCAAAATATCACTTCAATAAATGGAATTCTACTGTAATTCCAAGCCAATCGTTACAATTACTATTTTCGACAGGAGAAAGCGTGGACGATTGTGGTGGTGGATACAGCGAGAGTATCGCGGAAATGTGCGACGAGTTACAAAATGGTTCTCTGCCATTATTTATACCGACTCCAAACGGTCGAGAGGACAACGGCACCAACAGAGATTGTTTCTTGCTGAACCCGACAGCAGATTCACCTCTACACTTGAACATGTTCCGGTTTCTTGGAATCTTAATGGGTATAGCGATAAGAACTGGAAGTCCGTTGAGCTTGAATTTGGCTGAACCCGTATGGAAGCAGCTTGCGGGTAGCTCCTTGACGCCAGCCGACTTAACCGAGGTCGACAGGGACTACGTTCCTGGATTATTATGCATTCGAGACATGGACCCTGACGAAAAAGTCTTTCAAACTCTCGAGATGCCATTCTCGACGCCATCGGCCGTAGGTCACGATGTGCCCTTGTCGAACAGGTAAACGAATGTATTTAGATAGCATCGATAATATTCACAACAATTACATCCACTTCAGGTATCAAAAGATTACCCCGGCGAACAAGCACGAATATGTTCGACTGGCCTTGAACTACAGACTACACGAGTTTGATGCTCAAGTAACTGCAGTGCGCGATGGAATGTCCAAGGTAATTCCTGTACCTTTCCTCGCTTTATTCAGTGGGACGGAACTGGAAACGATGGTTTGCGGCAGTCCAGATATTCCGCTTACTCTACTGAAATCTGTTGCAACGTATAAAGGTACAAGAGTCGCCGTATGATTATTTTAACTGTAATTATTTTAATTAGCCTTTAACTATGGCTAATTCTTCCTATTAATTCTTTCTTAGGAATCGAGGCAAGCGCTCCACTGATACAGTGGTTCTGGGAAGTGATGGAGGACTTTTCTAATCAAGAGAGATCTTTGTTCCTGCGATTTGTTTGGGGGAGGACTCGCCTGCCGCGTACAATAGCCGACTTTCGCGGTAGAGATTTTGTCCTACAGGTAAAGCGCGGTTATTGTATTTTCGTTTGATTAGATTTCATTTCGTTTATCTGACGTAAATTTCTTTCCTCTAGGTGATGGATAAATACAATCCGCCCGATCACTTTCTTCCCGAAAGTTACACCTGCTTTTTTCTGTTGAAAATGCCACGCTATTCGTGCAAGCTGGTACTCTGTCAAAAATTGAAATACGCGATACATTTTTGTAAGAGTATCGACACCGACGAGTACGCCAGAGTTCAAGCTGCTACTAACTCCGACACCGAAGAAACCGACAGCCTAGCCAGTGAGGAGCACACTTCACTTTAACGAAATCGATGCTAAACCTTTTTTCGATTTCGTTGATACATTAGCAAATGTGATGTCGATACAGACTCACCGATACCGATCACGCGTCCAGCATCGGTGTTGTTCGTAAATACCATATTTCCCTTTGTCGCATTGCAATTCGCTCGTACCGAAAAAAAGGATAACTTTCTTGCCTTTATTCCGTCGTTCTTTCTTTTTTTAATTTCCGTTCCGCTAGATATAGTTGTATCGATTGCAACGAACTATTTAAAACTATACGCGATCACTCGATCTCGTAAATTGTACGATACCTATTGACGACAGTACGAAATTTCGATCAGCAAGCAACGCCGATTCATATTACATTCAAAACAAATGAGTTCTAGCGTCCGTCCCAGGTATACTTGGTTGTGCTGCCACACAAAAGTTCTCTTTTCTTCGAAACGTCGAACTTTTTTCAACCAACGTTAGATCTTCTCCTAGTTTAATTTTAATGATCGTTGACATCGTTGAAGCAACCCCGAAATATTTCGCATCGGCACATTTTTATAATTCGCGAATATACAACTATATATTATCATTATTATTTATTGTCCAGTTGATTTTCAATAAAATAAAAATCCAAGTATTGTACATATATAGTTATGGATGGGCGTGCATGTATATGAAAGGTACAGAGAGAACGAAAGAGAGAGAGAGAGAGAGAGTGAGAGAGAGAGAGAGAGAGAGAGAGAGAGAAAGAAAGAGAGCAAACGAGCGAGAGACGACGCGAACGCGTATGTAATACTGTATCATGTTAAGTATAAATAAGTAAACATACTGTAACGAAAGATCTGAGATAGCAAAATGTTCTTTCAATGACAAGATAAAACAACCGATGCTTTAGTTTACAGATAATAATAAAAACTTTTAAACGAGCAATAATGTAGTGTTTTCAATAGCGAATTGCTGAAACAAGTCACTTCTCATTTTGCACAATAAATCACTTCGGGATTATTCCGTTCTACAGCAGATAATTTCCTACTTGCATATTTTAATTGCTTGACGTACATCGATAATTCACGTACAGTGATTATTAGTTTAAAAATATTAAGTTCATTAATTATTCTAAAACAAATAAAAGTTTACGTTCGTGTTGTAAGATTACACAAAAAAACATACCGTTGAGAGATAAATTATTTTCTTATGGATTCGTTTATATTCCTCGAGCAATGGTATCGTAATGAATGGAAATATTACACTGGTAATGTCGATAATAAAAAGTGAAAAACAAAAATGTAATAATGATAACATACAGCGAAGAAGAATTGCATCAGTAATCAACTACCGACGAACTGCGATATACGTGCATTAGTAATCCATGGTGAAACAGTTGTGAAGTATACTGCTCAAACAGTATGTTTCGTTTAATAAAGACCAAGGTACGTCTGTAGAAGTATCGGCTTTCTTTTTTATTTAGAAAGATCAAATCGCAAACTTTTCAACAAATATTTCTAGGTAAATGCAAGATGTATCATCTGTATGAGATCGGTAGCAACAATACCACAAGGGACCCAAACTTCATCGGTACAACTACCAAGCTACGCGGACGTTATAATAATAGGTAAACCTATTGAATGTTGATATATGATATTTAATATTGATCTCTATGAACAAACTGCACTGTAATAAACGTATTTAATATCTGTATAATGATTATTTATAGGTGGCGGGAGTGCCGGCTGCAATGCGTTGTATCACCTGGGAAGATCGGGCATCAAAGCCGTTTTAGTAGATAAGTCAAAGTTAATATCCGGTACTACATGGCACACTGCAGGACTTGTATGGGGTATACGTGGACCATACGATGTTGAGATGCAACTGCTCAGCGCTAGTAAACGTGTGCTAAACCGTTTGCAAGATGAAACCGGTATTCATCCAGGCTGGATCAATAACGGTGGACTAATAGTCGCCCGTACTAGCGTGAATATTCAAACAATTTCCTATTTCAGGCCTATTCCTTATATTATGGGAGACATTTTTTATAATCAATATTGTAGGAAAGACTGAACGAATGCAAAAGGCTTGTTAGCGTATCAAACGCTTTTGATATCGGAGCACGATTAATCTCACCTAAAGAGACAAAAGACTTGTTTCCTCTGCTCGACGAAAACTGCTTTCGAGGAGCGATCTATTCTCCAACTGACGGAGTCGTCGATCCTTCCATGTTGATAAATGCTTTAGTCAAATCGGCAAGGAACAATGGTTGTCAAGTAAGACGAGTTCCTTAAGTTTTTGAGCCAATGAAACCTTTCTATAGGTTCACATTGTTCTATTGTTTCCAGGTGATCGAAGATTGTCCGGTGTCGGAGATATTAGTGGACGATATTGATACGAATAAGAAGAAGGTTCGCGGTATCAACACACCTTATGGAATCATAAAGAGCGACGTTGTGCTAAATGCTGCTGGAGTTTGGTCAAAAAAAGTTGTGAACACCTTAAACTTGGACATCCCTTTAGTACCGATCAAACATGCTTACATCGTTACTGAACCGATGACTGGAGTGGAACAGCAACTTCCAAATATTCGGGACCCGGATGGCAGCCTATACTTTCGAATTCAAGGAAACTCAATTGCAGCAGGTTATTACGAACGGTGTCCCATCCTAATAGGATCTGTAAGTTTTCGTCGACTCTGTTCGAAACTGCCTACGCCATTCACGTTTATGCAATCTCTATTGTACAAAAGGCACCTGATAACTTCTCGTTCAGTCTGTACGAGCTGGATTGGGATATTTGCAGTCCATACATAGATTCCATGACTGAATTGATTCCTAATTTATCCAAAACTGGTATAAGAACGACCATATGCGGTCCAGAAAGCTTCACGCCCGATCACAAGCCACTTATGGGTAAGAATTTAAGATCGATCGAGGAATTCAAATTACTATTATCTGACAATAATTTGTCGAGTTATTTCAAATTGAACTTGTTAACATATTCCGTTTAAAAGGTGAAGACCCACGGTGCAGTGGACTATTTTATTCTTGCGGTTACAATAGCGCTGGTATGATGTTAGGAGGCGGATGCGGAGAACAAATTTCACGTTGGATTATAAATGGTCGGCCAGATAATTATATGTTTAATTATGACATTAGAAGGTACTTGTCTCAATCGATTCTATCAGTGTACATTATTCGCATCGATTGTCATCTGTTAGATTTATCACGGAGCAGAGGAACAATTTAACTTGGATGACCGAAAGATCTTACGAAGCATATGCAAAGAATTACAACATTATATTCCCACACGACGAGCCATTAAGCGGTAGAAATCTCAAAACAGATCCTTTCCATAATGTAAAGTGTTGTAAACAGTTTTTCGTTTTTTTTTTAAATTTTTCCGAAATTGTACATACAAAGAATTTCTTTACTGCAGCTACTTGTTGAAGAGGGTGCCATTATGGAAGAACGTCAAGGTTGGGAACGACCGGGATGGTTTTATCCGAGCCAAAAGGTTCAAATTATACCATATAATTATGAAAAGTCATGTGAAACGCTGGCAAACGAAAAAGATGAATATCGTGAAATATTAGAGAAAGAATACAGTTTCGAGCTTTCGTCGTTTAATAATATAGTAAGTTGACTATCAACAATAGTTGCATCGATAAACATCAACATTACGTATTTTCAATATTTAGATTCGGGATGAAGTACTTGCCTGCCGAAACAACGTCTCTTTATTCAACATGTCCTATCTTGGAAAATTTTATCTATGCGGCCCAGGAGCACAAGAAGCAGCCGATTACTTGTTCACGGCAGATACGCGTTGCAATACAAGTAAAACAATATACACCTGTATGCTCAATAAGACCGGTGGAGTAGAAATGGATTGCACAGTTACTATTTTGGAACCCGGTTCAGGCGGAGTCATAAATCCAATATTTAAAGACACAGCATTCTACATCGGTAGGTTATTTCGTCCGCAAGTTTTCCGCTGTCTCTAGCACGTTTTACTTATCATGAGTGTTTCATTTTGTTCACATCTAATTATTTTGAATATTAAGTCTCGAGTGGAGCATCGGCGTATCATACCTGGGCTCATATGAATAAAGTAATAGAGGAGAAGAAATTCGAAGTGTCCTTGCACGATGTTACCGATCAAATTGGTATTTTGTCGATCCAGGGTCCTAACAGGTATCGTAAAGTACGATAAAGTATTCTTTCCTTTGACGTATTCATGATTTTAGTCAAAACATAGTGGAATCGTTGTTCGAAGAGAAAATTTCGAACGAATCATTCGGCTACTCGACAACTAGATTGGCCCAAATTCGAAATCATTTGGTACGCTTAATTAGAATCAGTTTTACTGGTGAGCTCGGTTTTGAAATACATATACCCAAGTCATCATGCCAGCCTATTTATGGTGCATTAATGGAACACAGAGATAAATTTCACATAAAACATGCTGGATTTAGAGCACTGTATAGTCTTAGTTGCGAAAAAGGTACCCAGTAAAGACATTTTCTAGAGGATACAGGTGGAATGTTAATCGTGTTATAAATTCTCTTACATGTATTCTGCAGGTTATCATCTTTGGGGTTCAGATGTTCGAACAGACGATAACCCCATCGAAGCTGGATTAGGATTTGTTTGCCGCAAACACGGTCATTATCAAGGAAAATCAGCAATAGATCAGTTGCGGCAAAATGGAATAAAAAAAAAACTGATGCACTTCCATGTAGACAGGTGTGCTTATTACAACAGAATAGTGATCAGGCAGTGTTCTTCCGAACGTATTATTTATGTATGATAGATACAATTGTCTTAATTTTTGTTGCAACAGTGGTGTCTCATTATGGGGGTTGGAACCTATTTATAGGAATGACGTCCTTGTTGGTTATCTACGAAGAGCAGAACAAGGATATAGCTGTGATAACACCATCGGTCGCGGGTAATAAAGATGCAATCATTATAATTATAATTTATTATGGAGCACAATGATTTTAAACCTACTATACTCTCGTTGTTTTTCCATACAGATATGTTAAGCACCCAAACGGAGAGAATATTACAGAAGAGTTTCTAAAAAATGGTAACTATGAGATCGAAGTTATGGGGAAACGTTATAAAGCTGAATCTTATTTAAAAAGCCCATTTGACTCTCAGAACAAGAGGATACAAGGAATTTATGAAAACAGATCGAATCCGTGATTTTAACGTGTTTATATACTTTTTGTTTGTACCTTTATAATTAATGTACAGCTAGCATGCCAAGGGATTAGCATGAACAGTGACACTGGTTATTCGGGTTTCTGTAAGGGGTTTGTAATTCTTTGGGTTCACAGGCAATTTTTCCAATTGCTCTAATGTTTCCATTCCATCTATTACCCTGGAAATAAACAAATCATTATATCTGCAATAATATTATTCTATACATCAATAGGATCTATAACAAAAATATTTACTTTCCAAATATAGTATACTTTAGGTCTAAATGTGGTTGTGGCCCATATGTAATGAAAAATTGACTTCCATTCGTATTTGGACCATTATTTGCCATAGACATAAGACCTCTGACATTGTGTTTCAATTCTTCCTTGAATTCATCTTCAAATTTACGATTCCATATTGAAGTTCCACCTTTACCAGTTTGTGTTGGATCTCCAGTTTGTACAATAAATCCTTTTATATTGCGATGAAATAAACAATTATTATAATAATCGCTAGCACACAAAGCCAGAAAATTCTACAAAATAAAAAACTCGAGTTACAGTTAACAGGACATACCTGTACCAAGGACAGATATTGGAGATAAATACAGAAAAGACTTACCTCACTTGTTTTTGGACATAGCTCACAGAACAATTCTACCTTTATGTCACCGACATCCGTGTGTAGAGTTACGCTCTAGAAAAAATATTAGGTATAACATGCGAGAGGAACAATTGCGTTGCATACGGTGATATTAATTTACGTACCATTTTTCAGTAGATTAGTCAGCAATTCTTTCGAATTATAAAAATGTTGTTTGTTATTACCAACATTTCTCATAACATACCATCTATGCGTAACCAATAAAAAATCCGAGTGTACACACATATAGACGGCCATCTTGAATTTTATACGAGTACCAACGAAATCAAATGTATACAGTTATTGTTAAATAAATTTCAAGTATTTCTTATATAACTTTTTTTATAGGCGTTCGCAAACAAGTTAGAAAATCAAAAAAATTATATCTGCGATAAAGAGAACATATTTGAATTGAAGGAAAAGAGCATAAAACATACTTCGTGAATAATGCCAATAAATTTGTAATGAACTTGACTTCGGTTCAAAGCGACAAGGCATCGTAGGAGCAGCGCCACTTATTTCTGTTGAATGTTCCGCTTGTTTCTCATCATAAGTAACGGTTAGGTAAAAAAAGATATTGAATACTGTGGTGTAGATTTAACGCGTAAAAAGCGTGTCTATCGTTGTTCAAATCGAGAATTTGATTTTATTTTCTGAAATAAGAAGGGAAAACAATTATCCGTAAAGAAACATCGCAAAGCAGTGACAAGAAAATCCGGACGAGTGGCGCGTCTGTGCAAACGGCTCTCTGGTCGTATGACGTAATTGTATTGATCGCGGAAGAAGAGCCGAAAGTCGCGCATTCGCCATCTTGGACGAATTGTGGAAAAGAAGTATCTGTGTCTCACAGGCGCGGTACACTTGTAACAGTTGTAATCCGTGGCGATCCGGATATTAATTAGTTTAACTGGGAATTAACCCTTTTGTGAATTAGATACCCATTTGGACGGACCAAGGTAAGTTCTTATTTCCTTCGTTCGCTTCTCCGTCCGAATCTTTTTTTCTACGTGGAAACCTTGCTATACAACTTGGTCCTGGTAAGCGTCAACCTCGAGTGCTACTTCTCCTTTCGTATGGTTATCCAGTAACTATCTCGTTTCAAAACTATTCGAACCTGTCAATCGTTTATTATTATCTGAATATATGACCGTTGCATCACGAATCTTTTTGTTTTGAATTTTTGTGACTTTGACATCGCGAACAAGGGGTTGGGTCGGAACGTTACATTCTGCCCATACTCCTTCTCAGTCAGCATCTTTCGCATATTTTAGCAGATATTCTCTGGATTGTATATCCTTTCTCATGACTTTCTTTCCACTTTTGTCCTTTTTTTTTCATTTTCTTCGCTTCTTTTTCAACATAACAAAACTATCCGACTCTCTCCTGTCAGCCTTTCTCTCTCACTCTGTCTGCTGTCTGTCTGTCTGCCTGCCTATCTCCATCTCTGTCTCTATCAATTCCCCCTCTCATTCTCATTCGCTTTCCGCATTGAACGTTCTTGTCAACCTTCTCGTTGTCTAGTCCGTCAATGTATTGCTTTCTGTCGCATAATTGCCAGTGCTGTTTGTTAAACATTTTTTTCAGGAGTTACTAATTATCAATTTTCATCGCACTTTCATTTATTTGCGCATTTGTATTATTATCGTTTTAGGTTTTGTTGCGTATGTGTTTGCGCGCGCGTGCCTACATATAGAATATACTGTTAATTTTATATATTTATTATGCATCTTATATTTTTTTAACCAAAGTTTAATATACATTTAAATGGAGTAAAATATTTTGATTAGTACTTGCTCAAATATTTCTGTTCCTTTTATTTATTTAATTGTCTACTTATTTATTTGTTTCTATAAAGGAATGGTATCTTGTCACAAAACAAGTTAAAAATATTTTAAAGCTACAAAAATTTATGTTATGATTTCAGACAAAAGGTTCGTTCTTTGGGTCTGATTAGTACTAAATGGTTGCCTGCAGACAGCATGTCTACTCTGTCAGGGCTTGTGTCGAAGGGGGAGAAAGGAAAATCCAAGTTCCAATCATTAGACATCAATAGTTTATACAGAGAGTGTAGAGTAAGTTGAAATTATGCAATTATTTGTTATTTTTTTTATATTTCATTTAAAATTTCAATAAACGAGATGATAATAAAATTTGTGTTACTTATATTCAGGGTGAATCTTTGGAGCAACAGCAGCAGAAAAATACATTACCACGCAAACATGGAATGCAAAGTCTTGGAAAGGTGCCTTCGGCACGGCGACCTCCTGCTAATCTGCCCAGTTTGAAAAGCGAATATAGTAGTAGCGATCCAGCTGTCAGTCTTGTACCAAGCGGAGGAAGTGGTTGGGCTACTACCAAAGATACAACAACAACAACCACTACCATCACAACCACCACAACTACAACTTCATCAGAAACAACCACTGTGAGTTTACATACATATATGTTTAGTTTCGAAACATGGAAAAGAATTAATACCGGAATGACCATTTTTATTGTTACTAGTCAAATTCTTCACCGGCACAATGTGTAGCAGGGAATACTGCAACATCATCACTGCATCCTCTACTGCCAGGACAACAAAGCATTTCTCAAACTTCTTACAGTACCGACACGAACATCAAATCATCATGGAGTGCAGTAATGAGCAGATCAGGAGATGGTAAAAATTGTAACTTATCTGAAATATTATCTAATTAATCTTGTAATTTTCTACACGATTGTTTTATTTGCGGTGCAATGGTTAGGCGGTGCGCCGGCAGGCCAGCAACATATTCAACAGCAGCAGTCTACAAATCGGGAATTAAGTGCTCAATACGGTCCCGGTCCAAGTTTACGTCCACAAAGTAAGTTTGAATTTGACTAATACGTATAATATTATGCAAGGTATTGAAAGGAATACAATATGTACTTATTTGCTAGCGGAAGGAAGTTGGATACAAGGTGGAAGTCGTACAGCCAGTGGTGCAGGGTTGGCAACGGCTGGTCCCGGCACTGGGACCACTTCGGGGGTCCAGGGCCCCCCTTTGAATACCGCTGGATCGGGAGGACATGTCGACGCATCTGGCGGACGACAGAACTTGGTCCAGTCTCCCAACATGGCCATGGCCCAGGGAGGCCCTCATAATGCTCCAAACAATCAGAGTGCTCTAAATTCTGGCTCCCATCAAATTGGCCCAAATTTACACCACTATAGAGGACTTATTCCTCCGTTTGTAAGTTTGTATATTCTTATAACCGTTCTCCAATGTTAATGGTTTAGAAAATGTAATAGATATTTCCTCGTTTGAAATCGTCACTAGAAACAAAATATTTGCAGATGTTTCGAGGAAATTTTCCTGGAGGATTTCCCTCACAGTTTCCAGCGAATACCGGTCCCAACGGACCCAGACCACGATTTAATTACTCCGCGGAACGATTCCCTGCACCGGCACCCCCGCGTCAACAAGAACGCGAACGTGTTTCCGAGGAAGAAATTGTTACCCGACCAATTATCAAAGAGGAAGATCTTACTCGAATGGATGATATTTCCCGCGATGCCGGTTGGGCAGAACAAGACGACATCGATTATAACAAGAAACTTACTTTTAGCGATGACGAAACAGATTCCGAACCATTGAAGAAAGATGAGAAAAAAGATATTACGGAGGAGAAAGCCGAAGAAACTTTAACGGAAGATAGAGATAATAAAACTCGAGAAAATCGTGATATTCACGACAATCGCGAGTCGAAGGAAACTAGAGACCAACCAGTTCATCGTTCATGGACTCATAGTTCTTTGCCACGTGACTATCGTGGATCCAATGGATCTGGTAGCTATAATAGCAACCAATCACAGTTACATTTGGTACATTCTTTGAGAGGTGAGGCTAGAGATTTGTTTTTCACCGAAAGAAACATTACAATAATAAAGAAACATTAAAATAATATATTCATTATTTAATATTTGAACTATTTATTTTTTTTATTTCTAAATGTGTTTTACTGTGAACAGGCGTGGAAGACGACGAAGGATGGAACGAGAAACGACGAGTAGTGAGAGTCGAGATGGCATCCGTTACCGAGCGTGCTCAGCAGCGTAAAGAGGAAGTGGAGAAATTGTACGAAGAATCCAGTAGACAGGCCGCAGCTAAAAAACAACAAGACGTCGAGCAAAAATTGAAAGAAAAACAGTTGATTGAACCGAAGAGTTTAATAAGTGTTCCACCTGTGCCAATCCCGGTACCGGAATGGGAACGCGAGAGGGAGAATAGAGATCGAGAAAGATCTTGTGCTGGATCTTCCGAGGGGAAAGGTGGAGATGACAAGTCTTTAGTCCGTGAATCTCGTGAAAATAGAGATGCTCCGAAGTATAATAGAGACTCGCGGGACCAGCTGCTATCCGATTTCCGACAAGTCGATCGACAAACTTTCATGAGGCAACAAGACGGTGCGCGCAGTGAACGGGATAGAGATCGCGAACGCGACCGGGATCGGGACCGTGATCGCGAGCGCGACCGTGATCGTGATCGTGAACGCGATCGCGACCGTGACCGTGATCGCGATCAAAGGGACACGAGAGATCGCGAACACTTGCCGTCGTTCTCCCGTTCTTTTCAATGTAATTTACCACCGCGATTTCAAAAGCAACAAGCTGAGAGAAGCAACGCTGGATTCAATCGTATTTCACCGAGCACCGAGAGAGCATCACTTCAGACAGTCTCCTTTTCCGGACAATACGATTCCGGCAGATGGCTTCACAGTCAGAATTCGCTAAGTAAGTAGTCAAAGTGTCTTTGTACTTTAGGAATGTTTTTGCAAGTCGACTAATTAATATTTCTAACATCCGAATAACATTCGTCTCAGTAGATAACAATTTGAAGCAGTCTCACGGTACTGTTCCACCCCAACGTCGAAGCAGAACGGACTCTGAAATCTCTGTGTCAATGGAAGACGAACGACCTCCGTCCCGAGATTATCGAAGTTCTTTCTTACGGGAAGATCGGTATCGTAATTCTTCGCATCGGCCTTACGATGCCCGCAAACCAGGCGGCTACAGTGACGAGTACAACCGCAATTACAGAGATCACGATTATGAGGACAAGCATTCTCGTGACTCCTGGGAACGTGATAGATACTACGACGACAACAAAACTCGGGAATCGAAGGATACTTTGGAATCGAGAGATGATCGAGAAACTCGAGATGCTCGCGATGTTCGTGCAACTAGAGACATAAGGGAAACTCGCGAACGAGATACCAAGCTGAAAAAGGATTATGATAATTACTTGAAGGTATTCAGCAGTTTCTGTTGTCGATTTCTTACGTGCAATACCACATATCGATGTGTTCATTTGTATAGTCTTAAATTGATTTTCGTATTCACCAACAGGATTCCTTCGAGGACCGTGATCGGGACCGTGAGCGAGAACGAGGCCGCGATCGCGACCGTGATCGTGACCGTGATCGGGACCGTGAGCGAGAACGAGGCCGCGATCGCGACCGTGATCGTGACCATGAACGTGAACGCGAACGAGATAGAGATCGTGATCGCGACCGTGACCGTGACCGTGATCGTGAACGCGACCGTGAACGCGATCATGATCGCGATCGTGATCGTGACCGTGAACGCGATCGTGACCGTGAACGCAATCGTGATCATCGTGATCGCGATCGTGATCGTGACAGGGAACGCGACCGCGATCAAAGGGAACGATCAGAGAGCGTTGAATGGCGTGAGGAACGTATGCAAGATGCTAGGTCAATGGATAATCGTCGCGACACCCAACGGGAAGAGCGAGTGGAACGCAATGAACGGCCGCAAAGACCGGATTCTCGCGACAGTCGCACTTCCAGAGAATCGAAGACGTCCTTGCGCGAGGATGATTCACACAAGTTGCGCGACTGCGGTTCCTGGGCGAACGAGGTTGCTGATTACGAGGAAAGCAAGCGTGATACGTATCACGAGGACAACCGAGAAAGAGAACGAGAAAGAAGACAACCTCTTGGACCAGTGACCAAAGAGAGAATTGAGGCAGATGAATTGAAAGGCGAAAAACGTAACTTAATTCAATTGAAACGAGCGAGTTCTGAGCATGATAAAAAGGATTCGGCTAAAGAATCGGTGATTGAGACAAAGAAGGATGCGGATGTTTGGAGTTGGAAAGTAGATCGAATAAACGACAGCAATCGAACGGTGGAAAGAGCCGATAATTCCCCAAAGGCATGGGCCGATGCTGTTTCACCGACGTTCGAGAAGGAAGAGGAGAAAAGTTTGGAAAGCATCAAGAATGATAAGGAGACCGATGAATTGAAGCAGAATTTGGAGAAGTTGAGCTTGGAGAAAAGAGGAGAAGGTGTTTTGAACGAGGATGTGATGTCGGAACAGCAGGGAAAGGAAGAGAAGCGAGACAAGGGTATTAGAAACCGAACCAGCAGTGGTGGATCAAATTCTAGAGCCCGCGAGCCTCGAGGAGGTCGGCAGTGGGCTGCCACCTATGGCACGTCGTATGCCAGAGGAGGTTGGCGCAGCTCAGAATCTAGAGGACGAAGAGGTGTGCACAGAACCAGCGGCAGACCAGCCTCTGCTAGAAGCGGTTCTTACGGACATACTGATTCAGAAAATAGCGGTGACGAAGTATCTTGCTCAACTGAGTCGGGAAAAGAAGAAAAGAAGTCTGCCAGATCGCCAAAGCCTAATCAAAAAGCAGAAAAGGAAGAGCGTAATCGAGAAGTCTCCAACCGAGAAGAGAAGCGTGTCGATTACACGCTGTCGCAGTCGCAGACTCAGACCCAGTCGCAGTCTCAATCGCAGTCCCAAACGCAGCCGTCATCACAGTCCCAACCGCAGTCGCAACGAAGCGAGAAACGACCCTATGATGGTAGCAAAACGAGCCACGAGGGATTTGCTCCTTCCGGAGAACCTTCTCGTCTCGGTCGGGGCGGTGTGCGAATGCGGAGTTCCACAAGCACAGGAAATCGCATGGAAGGATACGGACCGCCCTCCAGTAAGAGTCCTTTTTCCTGCGAACGAACCGCCGAGGAGAAGCGGCAGGAATCATCAAACTCAATGCGCCAAAATCCAGTCTTATCGACACCAATTTCCGAGAAAGAACCAATCGCCCTCACATGCTTGCAACTAGAGTCTACCGACGACAAAATCATCGCGAAACAACAAGCACTTACCGCAGGGATCACCGGGAAACGTGCCAAGTCTCCGATTCAGCAATCCCAGCAGCACCAACAAACCCAGCAGCCTTGTAATAAACAAGACATCAATCACGCGAGCAGCAGTGCCGTTTCTCAGAAGGTACACGGTCGCAAGGAGGAATCATCGCGTTCGAAAAGAACTCGCAGCGCTAGCAGAAGGGTAAGTAATTATGTACTGTACAGATAAAATCTGAAAATCTGAAATCTGCCCATGGGATCGTGACTTTTTGCTACCACAACTATGTATTATTATAGAATCGATAGGCTATTAAAAATTGTTGTTAATATTAATTACAGGGCAGAGACAATCGGGAGTCCCGATATCGTGGAAGCAGCAACAACGTGTCGAAGCAAAATTCGTCGGACATTGGAAATGAAGAGTGGGAGTCGACTTCCGACAACAGCGAAGATCACGTGGAAGAGCACAAGGAGGTGCGAAACAGTCGCAAGCAATTTGGTACGCGTACCAACTCGGGTGGCAGCCAGAACGCTGTAGGATCGAACATGGGACATTCTCGCAGAAACGAGCAAACAGACAGAACTTCGGGCAATCAACGGGATCAGCGGGATCAGCGAAATCAGCGAGAGAAACCTGCAAAGTCTTCCAATTCAACATCCCGCGCTCCCGGTGCGGAGAAACGAAACCTGCAGAATATGGGTTTCGCCAATCAAAAGAATCATGCTAGCACCATTCCGCCTCTGATGCAGTCCGCACAAGTGCAGAATGGAAGATCAAGGAGTCAGACTTCCGGAGGTAACGCGACGATTTTGAACAAGTCGACCGCGAAGGATACTACGGTGAATCGCATAGACGAAATCAAACTGACCGATCCAAACTTAGTGAACCAAGCACTAAATGACATGAATAAGAAATCCCAGGCTAAAGACAAGAAAATAACGGTTGACTATGAAATGGAGTCTAGTAATTATACCGAGGACGGATCGAACGTAACGGAGAAGAAAGTTGATTCTGACGGTTTCCAGGAGGTTCGTTCCAAGAAGAACGTTAAGGACTCCAGACACGGGCAAAAGGAGGAAACTAAGCCGTTGAAACGCGAAAAGGAGAAAGACAGGGAGCGGGATCGTTCAAAGTCGAAGGCGAACGGAGGTGGTTCACAAACCGCTTCGTTGCAACAAGTTCAAAATGTACCAACTCCATTGAGCCAAACCATTCCACAACTAGCAAATATGCTACCGAAGCAGCATGATAGAGCACGAGGACCGAGGCTTGCTCCTCGATTCCAACGGTTACAAAAGCAACAACAACAACAGATGTGCACATCAGAGCTGAACGATTCAAATAAACAGAGCAACTCTAGCAATGCATACAGCAGTAGTAAAGATTCGTCGTCGAGTGGACCAGCGCCACCGCCTTCTGTCAACGCATGGGACAAACCATTCACAACCAGCCAACTGCGTTCAACGTCGCCATCCGCTGTTTCCGCGGATCTTCCATTGATGGCCGGTATGTCGACGCAAAACGATCATGGACACGTTCATAGTCACGGTCACGAGGTCAACGAACAAACGAATTCTGGCAACAGTAGCCAACGAAATTCGCCGAACGGTGAGAAACCTGGCAGCTGCGGTGCCGGAGCTGGTAGTGGCAGCAGCGGAAGCGGAGGTGGAGCTAGCAAAACTTTGAAGGAACAACACTCTGAGAAAAATTCTGTCTCTGATGTTTCTTCGCCACCTGTACAGACCTTAATCTTCGAGAACACTAATTACTCAAAGACCACAAAAGCCGCACCCTCCGATCTCGCCGTTAAGACGAAGTTTCCAAATCATATTAAAAACCAACAACAGCAGCGTATCGAAAAACGTGCGGAATTGGATGAGGAAGGCAATGGTGGGAGTGCTCCGGGATTACAGCAACAACAGCAACAGAGCCTCCCAGTTGCCTTTTCAAATAAGCCGAGCGATCTGATGAAAGACAAGAATCAGGAACCGATTCAGATGCCGTTATCTTTCAACAAAAACGAAGACAACGCCGACATGAAGTTGGACTTTACGTTCGATTCGGATCTCTCCCAATTAACGGAAGACAAGAACAAGAGCCTGGGAATGACGCGATCCATGCATATGGCAACCGGCCAAAGCACTATCTCACCTTCCACTGCTGAGCTTAATCTGAAGATTGCTTCGGTGAAGAAAGTTTGGGAAAACGCACCGCCGATGCCAACGGTGGTCGAGCACGAGGATGGAAACGTTGTCAGTAGCGCAAACACTTTTCCTCAAGCGTTCGAAAGTGCGGACGTCGACGATAGCTACAGTCCGCACCAACAATACAATCAAAATAACATGAAAAGTGAAATAACCACTTCCACGAACGTGTGCAAGGTGAGAAATCATTTCGCGCACATTTATTCTCATAGTATCATGCATGCGTATCAAAGCTATTACATCACTAGAAATTGACTCGATACTCCGACTGAAATTCAAGAATTTATATGTATTTTCTTGTTTCTCCATTCTTGTTTCTTACATTTGTCGATATATTCGAAGTTACCTTTGCCCGTATCTCGACATCCCCTTAAGTAGTTACCATGGTGAAAATCAGAAAGGTAAGTGGCTGACGCGTACCGTTCGTTCAGTTTTTATTTCATCCTTGCGATACCAACAATCTCGGCAACCGCTTCCAACAGCAACACATCCTTCCATATCGATTTCTATCATTTTCGCTTCTACAACCATTTCGAATCGAGTTTCTAACTAGTACTGTTCATGTCCGATTAATGAACAACACTCTTGATAAAATAAACTCTAATATCGTTGACATCACCAATCATTCGTCCCTATTTAGATATTTCATCATTATTATAAATGTCCTGTCTTTTGCAATTGCTTCTCATTAATCTGAATATCGAAAACGTTCTGCAAAACTGAATCTAGGGAAGGGTCATTTTTCTTCATGTTGGCAATACTATTACTATTATTATCATAACTGTTATTATTATTAGCATTATTATTATTATCGTCATTATTATTATTAATTATTATTATATTATTACTATAGTCTTTCCCATCCTTCGTTCCCTGGTATTAATTACAGTTCTCCTGTACTTTCTATCGAGTGATTTTCCTTTCATCCAGCTCAAACACGATTAGCGATGAACCTAACTATTTTCACCACAGTTCGAAAGCAGATTAAAGAAAGGAAGAAAATATTGTTCCTCGAAATACGCGTGATTCGGTCAGCATCAATTAGAACGGCAGTTGATAGTGATGTAAATAGAAAATTAAATAACGAAATACTATGTCCCCTGTGGGAAGATGCTGACTCTTTGCCTGATGCGCAGCTGGTTCCCCCGCAGGTGAAGCCGCAGCAACAGTCTTCGGGAAGCAACAGCGGTCAGACAGGTTCAACAGTTCCTGGACCAAGTCCTATCGGAGCGGGCCAGAGTCCAATCGGTCATCCACCAGTCAGTCTTCAAGGACCTTTGAGCCCGCCTCCGTTCAATTCTACGGGACAACCGTCTCATATAAACTATCAGGTGCAGTTTAACTGAAAACAAACTATTCTTTTCTGCCGCGTCATCGTCTGCGTTACATGAGATAAAATGTATTTAATCACCGCCTTCTTTTTTTTTTGGTTTCTTTTCATTTTAGGAATTTCCTCAATACCCGGCCTCTCAAGCCGCGCAATATGGTAGCATCTCTGCGATACCCTCTCCACCAGCTGTGTTGTTTAACACAGGTTCTGGCCAACTTCCGGCTCAAGCAGGAGGTCTATACGGAACTTTTCAGTTAGATCAAAGCCGATCTCCTTTCACTCAATACCCGCCGTACGCACCGTCCCTACAAAATTCGTTTAGCCAGCAGAATCTCTACCTACAGCAACCTCCGCCACCGCCTCCGCACGCACCAAATGCGCCTACCCCAGAAATGTATCAGAGCAATCTCTCTCAGTATCGCATTGTAAGTAAAACATCGAACAATAAGTGAGTTCCAATGTTAGCTGTATGATTTTCTGATGACTTTATTTTCGTAGACCGCAGCTGCTGCTCCTCCTTTTGGACAAAACCAACAGCTTAGTAATAATCCAAATACGGTTCTTATCAGCTCTTCCTCGAATTCTTTGATGTCAGCGAGCGTGAAACCATCTTCGCAACCTATTGGCGCTATTGGAACAAAGGCGCCGCATTTTCAAGCACCATCTGCTCCGCAACCAAATCCAGTACTAATTTTATATTCCTTTAAATGAGCTGTCTCAAACTGTTAATTCCAGAAACTAAATCGTTCCAATATTTCTAGTTGACATATATACCCTATGATCCAAGCCAAGTACTAGGGGTGAGCGGTAGTTATATGGGCAACTCTCAATTGGTTCAGAGACCCGGTCCGAACGTACAAGCTTCAGCCAATAGTTACTACAGCGCCACTTCGGCTGGTAAATATACAAACAGTTTGCAACAAACTTGCTCAGAGTGTCAATAATAAGATACAGTATGTGTGATTTATTCAATGCTATTAAAATACTATTTTACAGATGTGTTTACCGGCTCGCAAACAGGCTTTTATCAACCTGGAGGCGCAACCCAACAGACCGGCACTCATTACGGACTGCAAGGATTTGGTCAACATAGCCAGAATTTGGCAACTGGCAGCGCCACACCAGTCGGATTACAAAATTTCAGCTCTGGCTTTTTATCGAGTTCCGGTTTACAGATTGCTGCAGCTGCGGCTGCTCAGCAATATCGCAATCCTACAGGAGGACTTCCAGGACCAGCAAATGCTGGTCCTACATTTCTCAGCAAACATCAACCACAGGAGCAACCTAGACAATTGAAGAGTCCTTCAGGAAATCAACAAGATGTTCTTGCATCGGTTTTCAGTTCCAGTGAGTTACGTTTATTCTATATATTCTTGTTCTATCAGATCCCTTATCGCAAAATATTTTCATTCACGATTTTACTGTATTGAACGTTTTTCTGCAGCACCACAAATACCATCTCCCAAATCAAGAAACTGTAAACAACAATCTTCGTCCCAACAGCCTCAACCAAGTCCCACACAGCATCACAAGTATCAGCAGTATCAAGGCGTTAGTCAATCTGCTTTGGTAAGCAGTTACAGTAACTACGTATGTATCGCTCTTACGTTTATCTCAATTATCATAAATCAAACATTAAAATTAAACGATAATAGAAATATTGAAATACTATAGAATATATAAATTAAATAATAAAGCTAAATCATCATTCGATATTGACGTGTATCGATAGAAATGAAGGAAAGGTCACCCTATCGGAAGATGAACGTCCACTACATTGCAGGTTTTGCAGCAAAATGTACGCGGTATGGGGATGCCACCACGTCCTGGTATTCAACCTTCACAGCAAAGATATCCTCCACCGATTCAGAGACCGGTTGTTCCATTCACACCTGGTCCAAATCCAAATAACCCCACTCAACAACAACCGAATTGCATGCCATCGCAGCAACAACAACAACCGCCTCAAGCTCAAATCAATCGTCACAGACCGAATATGCATCAACAACAACAACAGCAACAACGTAATATGAAAATGCAACAACAGTACTATTCTACACAAGGTTTGTTTTCCGTTTTACTCATACATGACTTGTGCAATACAATTGTTTATCTATTTACTTTTGTTGTTACAATCGATTGTTCTTGGCAGGAAATGTGAAAATGGATACAACAGAGAAAGCTGATTCTCACAATGATAAAATCAACGATAACGGATCCACTGCACAACAAGGAAACACCAAGGCAAACGTTAATCAACAGGACAATGACAATAAAGAAGAAGTGAACCAACAAAATGAGTGAATGTGAAAGAAAAACCGTTCCGTTCATTCTATCGCTTGAAAAGAAATACTGTTTACGATTACATAACGACATTACGTCGATTCGAAAGGTAAATTATAATGATTAAGTTGTTTTTGTACATGGAAAAGACTCCAAATGACATTGTATTTGCCATTTTAAAGAAGCTCATGAGCTCTCGGGAGACGTATTCGATACTTGGCTATACTGGTATATGTATCTAGTTAGAATTACTTAACCTTGGCGCATTGAAGAAAAGAAACATAGGTGATATCGTCATTGTACACGTCAACGCTTCTCCGAATTAATTATAACGAAGTTGCGTTTCATAAATTCTACGAACAAATCACGTTATCGAACATTCCCTTTTGTTCGAGAAAATAATAGTGCGTACTAAGTACACAACGCTGCAATGTACGTTAGAAGTATGAGGGAAAAACGAAACTAGTTCAAGGAAATAAATCCAATCGATACACTAAAGACAAAACAAGCTTGTCTGAACGAAAATGAAACAAAATAAAACTTTCTACGGATTACTGTATGAAAGAAAGGAACTCTATAACGCGCGTTGCTCGATTCAATGGAAAACGAAAGTTAGGAACGCATCACAGTTGGACTGGTACGCACAACGTATCACTTCTTGGTGTTAATCAACCACCCTACCAATTAATTGCATTGAATATGAAGATTATAAATGTGCACAAGACTCGTATTTCTGTATATGGACACGACGGCGGTCTGTGGTATACGATAATGTAAAAGCCAATTATCCGGAAACTTAGTTCGACAAAGATATAGCACGACCGTTGCTACAATACATTTTCTAGAGCACCATTCAAATGGGGGAAGAACAACAAACGTCGGTAAAGAAGACTGTTTTATGTATATCGAAATTTCAAATTACCTATGCGATGGTCGTATAGATCTGCATGACGTTGTCCCTAATACAGTGTGACAAGTAAAAAGTTCGTGTACATTAATCGTTTATTAATATAATGTGCGGTCATGACGAAGCTTGTGAAAAATAAATAGTGCAACAATTGTTTATAGTTACTGAATATATTATCATGACCTAGACACTCTCGGAAAGATGATCAATAATTCAAAATATAATAATATATCACATCGATTAAAAGTGTATGAAGCGCATTCAATTTTCCGTGCGTAATATTCCATTAAGTAGCGACAATGTCTCACTGTACAACTTGATCGTATAGAAAGTGATCTGTAGACTTTCTATTTTAATTGCAAATCAATCAAAATTTAATTGCAAATATGATTGTCGTCGTCAGTCATGTGCATGATATCATTATCACATATTCAACTATGTCATCATGATGTTTATCATTATTATTATCATTTGACGTTACATTTCATTTTTAATGTTATTGTCATCATCATTATTATCATTGTCGTTGTCGTCGTCGCCGTCGTCCTCGTCGTCGTCGTCGTCGTCATCGTCGTCGTTTTCGTCGTCGTTGCCATCATCGTTATCACCAGCATCATCATTGTCATCATTGCTTTTCCATTATATTATTATGCAACAGTACACAATATGTTACTATCATTATCGTAACTACTATCGGTGCTAAAATTACTATCCTTCACGGTAATCAATATTACTTCATAATCACTACTACCATTATTACTAATACTACTACTATTATTACTAGCGTTGCTATTACTACTACAGATACCGCTACTACTGCAGCTGCTGTTACAGCCGTTCCTACAATTAGCATTACAATTGTCGTTATTGTCATTGTTGCTACAATCACAGTTGGAGTTGCAATTGTCAACGTCGGTAAAAATATTGTTATTGCTATAACTAATGTTGTAAACAAGGACTAAATGAAAGTAGTGTTTTTAAAAATTCATAATATTTATTAGTATTGATAGATGATGGATATATTCATTTATATCTTTGTAGACATGAGTACATACTATCAAAGTATGAAAAATCAAAACATTTAGTATACTGCCAATTACATGCGGTCGTTTACTATCCTAAATTTTAAGTAAAATTATGAATACTTATTGTGCAAGATATGAACAGATGGTAAAAGCTACATTAGGTAATAATCGTATTAGCCATTTGCATGTGTTCCCGTTTAAATAAATATTTATTTATTTAAATTTTACCATACGAAACATTGAGACAATTCTAATTACCTTAAATGTATTTAAATATAGTCTAGTATAATACGACAATTTAGTCTTACTCTATTACAAGAAAATGAGACTTGGTGCCTTTAAGATACTGCCGCAAAATCTGGATTTTTTAGCTAGCTTTAAATAATTTTAAAAGTATAATATTTTTAAGGGAAGAAAACGACATTTATAATAAGAGGAATAGGAATATATTTTTCTATTCGTGTAAAATATTTTTCTATTTATTAATTTCTTTGTTTAATATATTAGTGTGTTTAATAATGGTAATAATAGTGGCAGAAGTGATTGCAATAGCAACAATAATAATAGTTATAGCATCAATTATAGTAAGTGTAATAACGACAATAGTTATTTTATGAGAAATAATGATGTCAATGAATAAGTTAACAGTGCTACTGTTATTACTACTGCAATTACCATTATTATCGACCTTTAGGTACTAGGTATTATTACAATTATTTTATCATTATTTATGTTTATATTATAATCTATATCTGTTTGCTATTTACTATTTCTTGCAATAATATTTTGTATATGCTATAAATCTATATGTATAATATTTGATTTTTAAACTAATTTTTGTACTACGCATGCTAGATCATTTAAGATCATGTATCGTGTTCTCCGTTTCCGTTGTAATTACTTCATTATAATTTTTTAAATTATTTCTATTATTACTACGTATAATTATATTTCGCTACCAACATCGTTGTCACCATAGGTCATTAACATCATCGTTGTTGTCATCATCGTAACTGCTATCGTGATGTCGTCACCATCACCGTCAAGTAAATGAAGAATGGTGAAATGAGTAAGTAAAGAATATAGACACCGGTTTGAAAATTTATTGCTTACTATATTATTGCTTTTGCGTGACATAGACGTTTCTAGAAACTATAAGAAAAATACTAAACTGAATGCGAGTGCAGGGATCTGTCGAACTAACCATAACCAACTAAATATACTGAAAAATTTAGTATAAAATTATAATATACTTTTAACAAATCAAGATTTATATATTTGAAAATAATTACTATATGCAGTAAAATGAGTGAGCGTGGATATGAATAATATGAAGAGTTTACATTACATGTATGTATGTTTCACGTATTGTACTTCAAAACAAATGTTACATTTCATATATTATAAACATATGCTAACAGATTTGTCTGTTATCAGAATAATAAGGTACATATTGCGGCAGTTATTATACATATACTCTTTAAACACATACAAATGCGACAGATCCTTGTATCCAATATGGCATAATGAAGTATAAATAATTTTTTGTATTTATAATTAATAAGTTAACTTCCACAAGTACCCAATGAAATTTAATAAAACAATTAAAAAATACGTTATCCGTAATGTGTCATAACATTGATTTAAAATGTGAATAATTTTTCTTTTTTTTAAGTGCATCTTGCAAACGTTGATTTTTTTTAACTTAACAAAATGCTTTTTTAAATGTAACAAATGTATAATATACAGAAATAGTTTGCATTCAATATAAAAGTGCATTAATAGCGCTAACATCGCAAGTTAGATTACATACATATATGGCTGTCATACGGATGCATACGTAGACACTGTCACCATAGTATCTGTTCAGTACTTATGCTATAAACACACAATGTCAATAACATTGTTAAAGAACTAGTATTATATATGTAAGTACTGACATATAATATTGTATATAAACTATCGAAGGTGGTTAAATTCTATTCGAAATGCTTAATGTTCTGTGAGTTAAATGTGACACTGAAAATGATTTTAATACAGACAAACTTTTATTAATCTTATTTATAAAGTATTAAATAATTCTAGCCGATTGTATGCTTTTGACTATCGTTTAATAACAGCGAAGTCGTTCCTTTTGGAGAATTAACAAAATTAATGGGGAGTGAAATAAGTGCCCACAACGGGCTAGAAATTGAAGAGAAATCTGTAGAAACAACAGATTTTTGGGTGCACCATACCGCTCGCGTGAAAGGACATGGTACTCAAATAGTATCTTTATTTGTCAGTGAACCGTCTTTGCATTATAATGCAAGTTTTGGGAATCCTTCTCCTTTGGAGAAAGCTGCAAAGGTTAACTTTTGTTTATTGATTACCTTGTATATTGTGAAATCTGCACGTACTTGTATAAATTATATCTTTGAAATTATGTATTTCTCTCAATCTATCATTTTAGAGATTTTGACAGCATCAATGTGAATAATAAACATACTTTTCAGAATCTAATGTTATATAGGCATCCTTGTATACTGAAGTATGTCTCATCATGGTCTAAAGGTAGCAAATTTTATCTCACAACCGAACAAGTTAGACCCCTGATTCAAACAATAGAATCACAGAATACCCTTCAAATATGCATGGGTCTATATAGTATTTTACGAGCACTTGTATTTCTTCATGAAAAAGCATCTGTTTCTCATAACAACATATGTGGCAGTGTTATCTACGTTACATCAGAAGGATGTTGGAAACTTGGTGGTTTAGAATGCCTAAGTAAATTTAAAGAATTGACCCCAGCTTATTTGAAGAAAATAAGAAGCTATAGGTATGAGAAAGCAGTATCACCTGATGAAGATACAACTATTTTATCAACTAGTTTCACAGCAATTGATGCCTATGCATTTGGAATTTTGGCAGATGACATTCTGAAGTTAAAGAATTCAGGTAAATGTATTATTATATTATTAACGAAATAATTTTCTGTATGCAAAAAAATTATAAACATAACTTTCATGCATTCTTACAGACGATGTACCCAGTCTTCTAGAGTTCAAGCAATTTTGTAAAGAGAATTTACAAAATGCTGATCCATGCTTGAGAAGTAATTTATCAAGTGTTCTTCAGCACCCATTTTTTACTCATGATTTTATGAGAATACATGCATTTTTAGAAGAACTGCCATTAAAAAGCTGTCAAGAAAAAGAAATATTTTTTGGGTTAGTACTCCTACTAAATTAAATAAATATTCTCATTGATTGGAATGATAACATTCTAATAAAATATGTAATTAAATTGTAGGAACTTAATAGTGCAGTTGAGAACATTCCCTGAAAATATTGTAGCGGAACAGTTGGGACGATTGTTGCTTTCACGAATGGTTTTATTAGATCCAACTGCGCAAGAGAAACTTTTACCATTCATTTTAAAACCTAAAGGTAAAAAGTTTTTAAAGTTCGTGTATGTATATATATATATTTATTTATTTATTGCTTCAGATGGAAAGGACAACGTGGACGAGAATCTGTTTGTAGTATCAACGTTTAAAGCGTATTTAGTACCTAAGCTATTGCAAATGTTTTGCATAAGAGACGTGTCAATACGATTGGTACTTTTATCACATTTTCACTCGTTCGTTCATACGTTTCAAGTAGACGAATTAAAATCTCAAATACTTCCTGAACTGCTCGTTGGAATTAAAGATACGAACGATCATCTTGTTTCTGCAACGTTAAAAGCATTGGCTGATGTAGTTCCAATACTTGGTGCAGCCACTGTGGTTGGTGGAAACAGGGGCAAATTATTTACGGACGGTCGACCGAATAAAGTAAAAGACAATGGGCAAAACAATAACGCTATTTCATCATTTGTAAATATCGTTGATTTTGCAGCTCCTACAAGTACTAGTCAAAACATAATTAATTTACCAGAGAGGCCATCGCCAGATGGAGGCGAAGATAAAAAAGAAAATATGTCTTCAGTTGTAGAAGAAGAGTATACATGGTCCGATTGGGAAACTCAAGAAACCTCCACTAGAGAACTCCGTCCTCAAATTTCCCAATTACCTGATAAAACTTACGAATCTAACGATATTTCCAACGTCGGTTTAGTACCAATAATTGACACCAATCCAGTATTTGATTTCAATAAAGCCAAAGCAATTGAATCCAAGTTTCCAAAGAAATCAATTATTTTATGCGATATTTCAGAACTTGATATCAAGAATTCAAAATTAACAAATGCTACCAAGGAAGAGTATGACTTCTTCACGGATATGGAACCCATAATAAAGAAGACACAAGTGTTACATGTACAAGAACCGCAATTAACATCAAAAAGCGTATTCGACATTAAAGCATTAAATGAACTAGATGTAAGTGAAGAAAACGATGGTTGGGAAGAAGATTTAAGTGACTGGGGAATGAATGATGCTCAAGAATTGAAGATTTAAAAACATAAGAGTTTCCAAATTGCATATGTTACATACAATACAAAAATAAACCTAGTGTATAAAATAAATTTGTACAGAATATATGTGAAATAAAGTACAGGATAGAGTTTTTAATGAGATGATTATTGTCATTTGTCTAATTTTGCACTAGAACAGAAATTATTTGTCTTTGAAGTATGATTCAAATGTACATATATACAAGTCAATGCTGCATACATACATTAAGTTAATACAAATATTATTATATAAATAAAATTTTGATAATATATTCAATTTCATGATCAATATGTTTGCTGCTTATATTATAAATCAATAATGTTCTGAGTAATCTAATTATCAAAATATTCACTGGAATTAAGAAGAAAACAGAGGAGAAAGTTATTCATAATCACACCCATTTTGGGGGGATTTCAAGTCGATTCGGGATAGTTCAGAAATTGGAGTTCCTGAATTAAATGTTCAGTAGAAATTTCAAATACAGTAATGGGACCTACTACTATGCGCTTTTCTTACTTCCTAAGCTGGTGTGAACATAATCATCATTTTACTGCGCATCCAATCGCAGTGGATCCTGTCTGCGCAGTGAATCATGAGCCAATCAGAGCAAAGAAAATTTCTACGTCAATCTTCGCTAATAGATCAAGTTCCAGCCTAGAGGTATGCGGGTAAGGATCTATTTCTGTATCGATCATATTTTATGCACTATGTATATCATATTTTCTTTATACAAAAATGGGTCTTGTTCATGCACATTTCCAGGCCGTAGCTTGACCCGTAAGCGATGTTCCCCATATTATATTCTACAAATTTTCTTTCCTCTGATTTGCTGACAATTTACTACTAAGACAGGATCCACTATGAATTGGATGCGCAGTAACATCATGGGGACATGCAATGTTACCTTAGGGAGTAAAAAAAGCGTGCAAAAGTAGGTTCCATTTAGTGTAGATAACTCAGCAAAAGACATGTCTGAAAAATTAAGTAATTCATGAATCAATCATATTTTACACTTAGTGAATGAGTGTTAAAAAATGGTATCAGTGCTCCCTGGTGTCATAATCTGTAATTAACAAATAATATCAAATTTTGTGGCGAGTGTCCGTACTTCGGTCTTTTGTACATTGGAGGCAAGAGACAACTTCCTTTTAGACGTGGAACTTTGGAAAGCTCTGTACCGTGCGGAGCCTTTCCTGTAACTTGCTTAAAAATGGTGAGTAAATAACAATAAAGACTGACATAATCTGATAATTTAGGTTCGCTATTATTTAATTCAATCATTTAATCAAAGTCAAAATGTCGGATGCTTTTAATTCCGAAAGATTTGAAAGTAGATGTTTAACTCCTAATTCATTTCACGACACACGCATGGCCGTTGCGAAGTTTCCTTACATATGTGTTGGAAATTATATTTATACGAAAATATTATCACATTTTATTAATATACAGTTTTAAATTGTTGTTAATTATTTTTGTATTATGTTACAAAGAGTATTCATATCAATTTGAATGAAGTCGTAATGAATTCTATGCATGTACTATAAATTTTACATGATGATAATGCTAGCTCACTTTGACGAAATAATGATAATATTATATTTCCTATATCACTGAATTTTTGTAAACGTTACAAATGAAAAATACATATTGTTTTGCAATGTAAGCATTTATGTGTTATATTTTAGGGTTTTGTAAAAGTTGTTAAGAATAAGCAGTATTTCAAACGGTATCAAGTAAAATTCAAGAGGCGACGTGAGGGAAAAACTGATTATTATGCTCGTAAACGACTAACCATTCAAGATAAAAACAAATATAATACACCAAAATATAGACTGATTGTACGTCTATCCAATAAAGATATCACATGTCAGGTAAATAATTTATATTTATATTATTTATTTCAACATAATTTTTTCATTGAATTAAAATATGTTGTTCAATTAATTAGGTAGCATACTCAAGAATTGAAGGAGACAGAATAGTGTGCGCAGCATACAGTCATGAACTTCCAAAGTATGGTGTTAAAGTTGGTCTTACAAATTACGCCTCTGCATATTGCACTGGTCTTCTTCTGGCACGAAGAGTAAGGTTTCTATTCGTTATTAATCTTTCATTTTACTACGTATATTTACATGTTTTTAATGATGAGACACTCAGCTCGCTTTGATGCATAACTGAAGAAAAAACAATTGTTCCCTATGTTTTAAATCTGAATCAATACAATTATAAAATTAAAACATTTGAAAGATTTGTCTGTATACATTTACAACAATAAGGTTTATATTTTTTTATAGCTATTGAAAAAATTGGGATTAGATACACTATATACTGGTACAAAAGAAGTAACAGGCGGTGAATATAATGTTGAAGAATTAGATGATGGACCTGGTGCATTCAGATGTTATTTAGACACTGGTCTCATGAGAACTACCACAGGTGCTAGAGTTTTTGGTGCCATGAAGGGTGCTGTTGATGGTGGTTTAAATATTCCGCATAGGTACATATTTAACCATATAATATGTGAAAAACAGATGTTTGGTAATGACAAATAATTTTATGATGATTATATGACACATGCGCGTCATCTGAGTCACAGCAAGTCGTTACTTTGTTTTGTGTACTACAATGCACTGTGTACGATTATTGCACAGACAAAATAAGATTAGAATACGTGTCTCTGAAGATATAAAGTTGATCCTACTGAATCTGCAGAGGCCAGTTAAACGTTCTCATTGATTCTTTTTATTATTTTTTTTATAATGATAGCACCAAGAGATTCCCTGGATACGACAACGAGTCAAAATCATTTAATGCAGATGTACACAGGCAACATATTTTTGGACAACATATTGCAAATTATATGAAAACTTTAGAGGAAGAAGATGACGAAGTTTTCAAAAGACAATTTTCACAGTACATCAAAAACGGCATTTCTGCTGACAATGTGAGTACTTATAATTATATACTATGATTTCGTCCAACTAATAATTACTGTAATATCACAAAAGTTTTGCAGTGTCGCAGTTGGACTACAGTAAACGCATTGGTTTTATAAAATAAATATGTAGATAATTACATTTTTCATTGACCAATGTTACATTGCAACCATTATAATATATTTCTGTTTGTAAAAAAATGTTCCTTTGTTAATAGATTGAAAACATCTATAAACAAGCTCACGAATCGATACGTTCAAATCCTGAACACACGAAGGTGGCGAGGAAGGAAACACCTGTGAAGAAACGGTGGAACCGTGCGAAACTTTCATTGTCGGAAAGAAAGAACCGTGTCGAACAGAAGAAAGCGTCTTTTCTTAAGACGCTAGAAGAAGTCGAGGCTTAATTTCTTCCTATCGCAGACATTTTTACATAACTCTACGTACATCCGGAGTATACGAACAACTTTCCGTTACAAATGTGTATATTATACAACAAATATACATCAAATGTTGTGGAGCAAAAATAAAAAATGTCGGATGAAAAATATTTATTTCCCTTACGTTAATGGTTAATATCTAAATTTATTTATTTTATTTAAATACACTTTTCTAAACAATTGTAATATAATAGTAATCCCTTTTAACATAAAGCTACATCAGAAACTACAACTTGTTAATTTTTATCAATTTCATATGTATTTTACATGCTCACTACTATCGGCGAAGCGTTAACAATCAAAACATTCTAATGTTTGTGGCATGTCTCTTTTCGAATGGAGAAATTGGTTTATTACATACATATGCGTACGTGAGCACGTAGTACAACATTCTTCAATCATATTTATGGTTATACAATATATACATTAGATATGTGTGTGTAAGCACATAAAACACCGCAAGTAATGGAGTAGCAAGATTGAAGTCATAATTATAATACACACGCAGAAAAATTTATATTTACACAGTTAAAAGGAAAAGACTATAATTTTCAATTACTCGGATGAATATATTTTAATTTACATTCCAATATAAAGAATTCTGATAGTTAAAATTTAACGCGTAATTTGTTTAGAAAATTATCACCTAAAAAAAATGGATGAATCTGAGACTAATAATTTTTTTCATTTCTACCGAAAAAGTGATAATCTACTGCGAGAACCGGGTAATCGTCCTTGATCGTCACTCAGTCCAGCTTGAATATCTCCGATGGAAGGTATTGTTCTTACTTCTCCTCTAGCTGCTATGCAAGGAGGTGATTTCAGTAAACGTCGTGCTACATTATTTATGTCGTCCTTTGAAATTCCATCTGCAACCATTGTAAATATCGATGTTTAGATTCATTGTATTTTCAACACGTTCTCTACCATAATCGTATATATGCGACGATCACGATTTTGTATTTTGCGTGTAGAATATCAAGTTTATTTTATGAGCATCATTATTTAGAAATATAATACAGAATGATATTTAAAGAGTTCATAGCTTCTTTTTTGTCAAAATTTTTATCATATTTTATAAGAGGATATGATATATTTAATACGATAAATGAAATAAATGTAATTACTAACACTGGTAGTAAACTTGATAATTTACTTAATTTAATTTATCAGTATTGCATACCAATTGCTTTTATGAAGTACTCTGGTCGTTTTCTGGATCCAGTGGCTAGAACTTGTCGCCCAATGTCTTCAAAAACAACAGGTCTTTGTTCCAAATTCATGAGAAGCATAGACTGCAATTGCTTCTTTGCTCTCTGTTGAAAAATAATTAAATTGTAATCATTGGTATATAAAATCACAAACAAGTAGCAATTAAAATGAAATCATACTGCCAGTTCAGTGTCTGTAATATTAGTAGACATAGCAACCATTTCGTGCACAATTACTTCAACCATTTCTCTAACGTGAGACGGTGTACAAGATGCATGAATACAAAAGAGTCCTGTGTCAGCATATGCATGGTTGTATGCAGTTGCACTATACAACCAATGGTACCTGTGCCAATAATAATTTATGGTGATTTCCTTTTGGCTTACAATAATCTTTAGAATAATAAAGAAATATAGTTTAGATCTCACCTGTTCAGCACATTTGTATACAAACGAGTATACATTCCTTTACCTGGTCCACCAGCACTAAAGCTGCCACCTCCACCCATCATCATATTTAAAACACACATTGCTACAAAATCTGGATCTTGATGAGAACAACCTTCTAAACCTATCACCACATGAGACAATTCTGGTAAACCACTTGGCCCTGCATAAATGGGTACATTACATTCCTCCTGAAAAATAGTAATACAAAAGTTTCAAGTTAATAAACGTTGTTGAAATGTTATGATTTCTTTCTACACAAAATTAGGAGAGATAACTACTAGTATGTAACCCCCAGTATATTGAGCAATCGATGTATCAACCGCATTTAACTTCTTTTTTCCTTCCTCTAAGTTATTCTCTTTTCCCCTTTCTTCATCTTCTTCTTCCCAAATGGCCTTCTTTTCAACAAAATGTCTGAAACAATATAAATGTTAACATTTAGGAAATGTTTTTTTAGGCTACATGAAATTAAAAAAGATATTATTTCCAATGAATATTAAACACTGATTTTTAATTACTTTTGAACCACAGAAACCAGATGTTCGTGTTCCACACCAACTCCAGCTACAACCATTCTATTAGGTGTGTAATGGTGCTTCATATACTGAAACAATATTTTTCTATCTATATAATCAACATTCTCTTCCGGGCATATTTTTGGAAGGCCAAGAGTATTGCTTCTATAGGCAGCCTAAAAAATAATACAAATCTGTATTTGTATCATAAATAGCATCAATATTTTGAGTATTCTCTCATAAATGTAATTCTTTTACATACTGCATGGATCATGTCCATGAGTATCGGTTCTTGTTCTGGCCTTGTAAGTAAAGATTCTAATTCGAATCTGATCATTTGTCTTGCTGAAGTTAACTGAAAATATTAGTTTTCATTGATATTAATATTGCTGCCTTCCAGTACGTTTGAATTAGTAAACCACATTTCATATTATCATGTTCCACAATACTTAAAAATATAGTACTTTCTTACTTCTTCTTCTGTTATTTTGGGTCTTAAAGAAATATCACCTAGTATTTGTACAACTGTATCTAATCCTTGACGTTCCGCTGAAGCAGCATAAACAAATGTATCCCTAGATGCTTGACAATCGCATATTCCTCCATGCTTTTCTAATGCCAACATAATTTGATCTTTGCTTTCATGAACCTTCGTTGACTGAAATAATAAAGCATTAATTTCTTCATTCTTTCAACTATTTGATTTACATAAACTTGTTGATACGTATTAAAACATACTCCGAATGCTAATTTCTCTAAAAAATGAGAAATTCCACTAGGATAAGCAATTTCATATCGTGGACCAGAATCAAGTAGCACTGTAAGTTGATAAAATATATTGAAAACGATAAAGTTGTATAGAATTTGCTAAAAATCAATATAAACTTACCACCGATAGTGCAAAATTGGCCAAAGCGATTTTCAGAGGCAACTCTTAATCCATTTGATAAAACTGTTACTTTAGTTGTTTGATGTTCTTCTTTCGTGGTAGCATAAACAATATTAGGTAAGTTTGGAACAGGTTCAGTTAATGGAGGATGGTTTGTAATAACTGATTTGCGTGTTATGTTATTATTAATAACATTTTGAGAAGAAAAACTGCATTTACTCAAGAATGAAAAGGTTCGTCTTTGCATTGCACTGCAACAGATATTCATATTTAATAGAATTTATTCACAAATCTATAACTAGGTTCACTAACTACATGTTCCAATTGTGCAAGAGCACATTTCTAATTTTACATATAAATAAATACCTTTTTTTCAAAGCAACCATCGCAGAACTCCGTGACACTTTCATTAAGAAATACATGTTAACGGGTCACAAACATTGAAATTGATTTCCCACCTTTTACAATGTACTAGTGAAAATTGATCATCTGAAATGAATCTCGATAACTACCCTCGTGTTGTAGTATACAAAGGAATATAGATCATATGTAAATGCATATATCGACGGTTAAAATAGTGTGTTCACCCCACTCTACAACTCAAAAGTTAACCATCGAAATGAATGCCTGTTTTCCTATACGAATGTTATTGCATATACGTGAGGTTAAAAATATGTTCATATACGCACGAATGTACAAAAATTGCAATTACAATTCTGTACATTATACATTGTACATGTTATTATATACATAGTGGCATTCAATTGTTTTATATCCTTGAATTTATATGATACTTTAATAATTATTTATATTGATTCTATTTAAATCATTCAACAAACACAACATGTCGTTCAGATCATTAACACATTAAGCTTGACGATTTCGTCACATGTAGCATCACAAATTTATTACCGGTGAATTTATAAGCACCTATGTATACATATACATATATGGATGTCCATATGTATCAATAAATGAAATTCTAATGTAAAAGATCAAAATTATTACTATATATATATATAATAACAATATAATTCTATTTTATATTCAACATCATTGAATCTGATAATGCGGTACATACATAGATGCTTTTTTTCAAAGTAGAGTTATGTATTTATACATTCCAATCTGTAATACTAAGCTTCTTCGTGAATCGCAATGAATGGAAAAGAAACGTGATGGGGATGGGGACGAAAGTGTGCAAACATATATGTTCAACTGTGTCCAACCAAACATGAGACATTGCATTACAGAGGGCTCTTACATTCGTCGACGGTAATAAATGTTATATTTTGTAAGGTTAAGTATTTTTCTTGAATGTTTACAAAAGTCAGTGTTCCATATTTTCTAGTAAAAGATGGGTTCATTTAAACGCTCGACAGTAAAACATAAATCAAAAGTAGCAGAGAAATCACGAAAACAAATTCGTAAAGAGCTTAGGAAACAGAAAAAAGTTAATAGAGCGAATTACTTCAAAAAACGAAATGAGTCGCATGCTGAGGGAGAACATGCTGTGGAACGTGTACATAGTGACAATATTAAAATTAACAAAGACTTACATACAAAAGCTTTAAAGAGAAAGAAAGAACAAGAATTTGAACGGAGAAAAAAAAATCAGAAGGATGAATTTCTTAGAAAAGCAAACGAGAAGGAAGATGTTGTTATTAGAAAGTTGGAGAAGCAACTGAAATTGAATAAAAAGAAAAAAACAAGAATACCCAAATCTTTTGAAATGGATGGTTTAGACGGTATCCTTTTTATTATAAATTTGATGTTTGAATTTATTTTATAGCACGTTTGTCATTTAACATTTAAAATGTTATTATCAGTTATATAAATGTCCTTAATGTATGTGTAGATGTTCTGGATTTTTGCTTACAGAAAGATAGGAAGGGTATCATGGAAGCAGAAAAGGAACTTATAGAGAATGAGTTTAATAATCACTTTAAAAATGATTTATCTGTAGTTCTTGGCGAAAGTGACATGGAAACGACTGAGGAAAAAGACGAGAAAAATTTAGATAAGACAAATAATTTTGAAGACATAAGCAAGCATGATTTAGGGGATAGTGATCCAGAAATGTGCAAAACTAGGAAAGTAGAATGTAGTGCTAAACAAAATAGAACATATGATAATAATGACAATGTGGATCATGGTTCTTGGGAAGATATCTATGGAAGGAAAAGAAATAGCGAAGGTCAAGTTATACATGAGTCTGGTACACGTAAATACCATGTAGCACAAGCAAGTATAGATAGCATAAATAAAGACGATGAAAAATTGATTTCTTTAAGAAGGAAATTGAAAGGCTATATGAATAGGGTAGCAGAAAATAATATGCATACTATAGCTAATCAGGTAACTATATATCATGATAGAATTGTCTGAATTACAACTCTATTTTTTAATGTGATCTATTTATTGCAGATAGAGGAAATGTATATGACTAATAGCCGCAACAATATGAATTATTTGTTGACAAATTTAATATTTGAAGCTGTAATTGCAGATATACTTACTCCAACTCGTTTAGTTTGTGAATATATGATGTTAATTGCTATTTTACATGCTAACATTGGGGTTGAAATTGGTGCACATTTTTTGGAAAAACTAGTAAAGAAGTTTGTTGAAATAATAGATACCCCACAAATTGTAGAAAATAAAACATTGGATAATGTGATTTTGATGATTTCACATTTATATAATTTTAAGGTACAGTGATTTCAGAGAAATAAGCATTGTTTACAAACTTTAATAAACAATTTTTTCAAATTTAATGCAGGTTTATGGACATAGGCTCCTTTATCAGATACTTAATAAACTGACAACCAAATTCGGAGAGAAAGAAATTGATTTGATATTACTTATTTTGAGAACAGTAGGTTTTGTACTGAGAAAAGATGATCCAATTGCTTTAAAAGAATTTATACAAAATTTGCAGCAAATAGCTAGTTGTAACAACGAGCAGAGGTAAGTTTTGTATTCCTTATCGAAATTAAATTGAAACCTGTAAAAATGTTTAATTTAAAACATGTTTTTACTGTACAGTTCAAGAGTTAGATTTATGTTAGACGTATTGTTAGCAATAAAAAATAATAATGTCAGTAAAATACCACAATATGATCCTTCACATGTGGACCATTTGAAGAAAGTTGTGAAAACTATAATACGTAAAGGAAACTCTATAACGCAATTCAATGTTACTTTGGAAGATCTGCTACATGGTGAATGAGATTAATTTTTCTTCATTTGTAGTGCTTGTAATATGTTAAAGAAAAACTAAGAATTCATATTTTATTGACGTTTATGTAGCTGATGAAAATGGAAAATGGTGGATCGTCGGTTCCGCCTGGGTTGGATCAAACAATACAGCTAATCACGAAGTAGTAAAAATTCAAGATAAATTTCGTTTCGGTAAAAAACTACTTGACTTAGCAGAGAAACAACGAATGAACACTGATACAAGAAGAAATATATTTTGTGTTCTTATGACGGCCGAAGATTATGTAGATGCTTTTGAGAATCTTCATCATCTCGGCTTAAAAGATCAACAAGAAGAGGAAATTATACATGTTTTAATGCATTGTTGTTTGCAAGAAAATAAGTTTAACCCTTACTATGCTGTATTAGCACAAAAATTATGCGAATATAACCGAAAGTATCAGGTATGGTATTAGAATTTTTTTTATAGAATATATGTTACATGTATGTAAATTGCTAACAATATTTCAGCTCACAATACAGTATACTTTTTGGGATAAACTGAAAACTCTAACTACATACGGATCGAAGCAGTTAAGCAATCTGGCCCGATTTTTGACTTATTTAATCATTGAAAAGTGTCTGGCCATATCAGTTTTAAAAGTAAATATGATGCATTATATACATTATAATCTTAAATTGTTCTATAATAAGTTTTACATGTTTTCATTAATTTTATTTCTGACTACAGGTTATTGAATTCACGGAATTAGATAGATACACTATGCAACTTGTTAGACAAATTATATTAGGTATCCTTTTAGATAAAAATGAGCAAGCATGTTTACAAGTATTCGAAAGAATATCTGTGTCTCCACAATTACAAACTTTTAGAGAAAGCTTACGCTTATTTATAAATTATTTTCTAATAAGGAATATAAATACATCTGTCGCGTTAGGCGAAAAGGAACTAACTTTAAAAAAGAGAGCTGACTTGGTCGATAGAATTATAAGTTCGCATGGAATGAAACTGAAATTTTAATATAGCTAAAATAAAACACATTTTTTCATATAAAGCAGTTAATTATTGTAGTTCATTAGGAAACATTTTCATGTTTTGTATGCTTACGCGTACGCATTTAAATTTATGAGTACTCCTTTAATTCCAATATCAAACGTTATATTGTCCTTTATTAAGCTAGTATACAATTTTTTGTAAAGTAATCATGATTTTATAATGCAGCCATTATATTTTGTTGTTTATACGTTATAGGTTGCCATGCAACGTTTATATGTATCTTCGTATTTAGCATTCAAAGCAGAGCTACATCCGTAACCGCCTAATCGATGAATACGAAGAAAGTCATCGCAATTGATATTGCCGTCCCCATTGCAATCCTACAAATGGAAAAAAACAGTTAATACGAAATATATGGGAACGCGCGTAGATATTTATTTTGGGAAAATTACCTGAGCAAATTTTTCCATATAGCCTTGTACTGCACGAGCTGCACAATATGGATCGTTTACGCATTGTAGGTAGCCTGAAAAAAACAGAATAGACTTCGTATACAATTTTGTCTTGCACAATGCAGAATATATACTAATGTAGATATAATATATTACCGTCGCCAGTCTGTCCAGGAGCATTTTCAATATTCGGTTTACCCGCATCGGACCAATAGGCCCATGTTATACGGAACGGTCCACAAACAGATTCGTCACAACCAATTGTAACGTTACACCCTGAGGCAGCTTCGCATATACATCCGAAGCAAGTTTTCGATATTGTTAGAGCTTCCGTCATCGTATCGTGATGCCCTAAATAGGAAATGATAGATTATTACATCTTTATTCTCTATCGCATCGCTAACACTATTGAACAATGGACGATAACAACACCAGCAAACGGGGTAAAAGGGATACAGAACAAAGAAAAATCATAAGGCAATTTAAAAAAAAATGAATCTGAACTAAAATATTTCCTAAACTAATAATATGTCAATATACATTACGCGTCCACCCACGAGAAAAATCAAAACATCAAAATGTGCCCTTTTGGAAACTATTCCAACTTATGATCTCATAGTAATAATAACAAGGTTCACAAATTAAGGTGGCATATATATAATATTGTATATTCATATTACAAGCCTCTTTTCACAATTAAATCAAATAACAATCGAAGTTCGTAGATTTAATAATTACGCAAATAGAATTTTCTTTTTAGTTATAACTATAATGTTATAGAAAATTGCTTTGATAACAATGTGATCGAATTGAATGGTGTAAGGATTAAACAACGGAATGTATATTTATTTATTTAATATTCCATGGGTGGATTGGTTATCATAGAAAATAATTACTGGAAGATTTATTAATGTAAAACATAGTGAAACTTATTCTTTTTTATATATAAATATTAATAGTCGTTCACTTACCAAAAAGTAGACATAAATTCAAAAATATCATCAGAATCGGCATGTTCGGCGTCATAATTGCTAGTTGTGTAGGCACTTGATCTTCCTTAGAATTTTGAAGTATCCTTGGTACGCGTATTTGGGAATTCCCTTGCAATACTTGAAACGATACTCACGCGATACTCCGTCCTTTCGTTCTTTTATATACAAAAGAGTTGTAGCGGATACGGCAAGTGGGCGGTGAACGTATGTTCACGGCTGCAAAAGTGGGGACTTCGACAAAGGTCAGTGGCAAGGTCTGCGATCTGTTGAGAAAGATCGTCTCTGAAAAACGAAGACTCGCACCTTTTGGAATTCAAGTTATCGCGGCGTTAACGTCTACAAATAAAAATCAAACTCAAACTGGTATCCATTTACCTGTACACAAGCATCTGAATCAATTTCAACGAAGTATCAAATTTCAAATCTGTAGAAAAGATACTAATATCTGCTTGAGCTTGTTTTTTTCTTTTTCTTTGCAATAAACTGAAGAGTTATATCTGTAGATAGTGTACGCTCCTATTTTAAGAGTCATCCGAGAACCGTATAATGGAATTCCCGACGTTTGCGTCTTCAGATGATTATCTCAAAGTTGTAATCATCGTGCGCGACACATACGATTTACAATACAGCAGAAAACCGAAAGAAAAGAGGAACCTAGAAAAAAAATTACTTAACATTGTATATTGTCATGAAGAAAGAAAATGATTCATTCCTTTGTAACAGGTATCGAACAGGTATACTTTACACCCTCTTCGGCGCAATGTAAGCGTAATATTTTACTCATACTCGTACCGGAGTAAAATCGGAGAAGCCATGCCGAAACCGGATTTTAGTTTTAAACAAGGTACATTAAAGGCCAATGGATCGATGACTTTTCAGGTCAGAATCTGAAATGTACTATAAATGTACGCGGCTTTTGTTAGAAGACTAGTGACGTGTTTATACAGAGTGAAGCATAATTTAATTGGAACGGCTTCGATAACAACACAAGTAGCTACTATATGCTGCGTTATTTAAAGTGGACTTACAGTAATCATGCGTATAGTAATAATTTCATATCGTTTGTATTTTATGATATTTCATGATTGTTTTAATTTTATCGAACAAAAATTAAATCTTGTTTCGTAACAAAAGTTACAGATAACAGTAAAGAGAATTTAAGTAGTCACTAAATAGATCACAGTAATATAATAATAAATATAATGATGTATCATTCTATTTAAAAAAATTTGTTTAAAATTTCGTAAATTTTGAACCTATCTCGATAGAGAAAAACTAATTACATCAAATGGTATGTCCTTAGAAATCATTCAATTCTTATTTAAAATATTTTTTAATAAAATCATTAATTATACATAAATAATATATTATTATTTATAATTATACGTAAATCACTTTTGCAAAAATAAATACATGTACTTAGCGCATTTTGTGGCCAAGATGAAATATTTCATTCGGGCATTTATTTAAAAAATTGTATTTCCACAATGGGATTATTATTGGTTATTAAATAAATAACAAACGTATATACATGTAATAAGTTACTGAGTAACGTAATGATAGATTTAAGTTCAGATGTATTCATTCTATTATAGTATGGAACTCTTAGCGATCGATTTCCCATCTTGTGCGAATTTAATTTTTTCCTCCTTGAGTAGTCTCTGATTCACGTATGCAACTGGTTCCCTTGCGTTTGCTGTATATTTGTTCCTCTGATTATGATATGAATTTTTGTATTAGCAACTTATACTACAATTCGGCTTGCAGTATATATAATACAAAATGATTAATATAAGAGGACATTCTGTTTGCAATGACGTGAAATAACGAGATAGGAAATTTTTTTTTAATATCTTCCAAGTGTATAGAATATTATAAATTGTCATTATCACTATTTTAATTAGCTTCTAGAATGCCATTGCAAGAATAGATTATGAACAGGGAGAAAACATAAAAGAATACAAAGTATAATAAAAGGTACTGTTGCAAAATAAAATTGATTGAACCTGTATCACTGTTACAAATCTGAAATTAGGTGTTAAAGTCCTGATAATCATGCATTTAGCACTCTTGAATGCAGATTACTTATAAATATTAATTATTACAAATTCATACTATCATTAATATATATAGTACTAAATATTAAATTGTTACAAGAAATATACATTTATACTTGATTTTGAAACATAAAAGGAATACATAACCTTGACATAGGCATCTTTTGTAATCTATTGCAATCGTAAGGTAATAGAACTTAAATGAATACTCTGTTTAAAGCTTTGTTAATATATTACCATTGAAGTTGCATTAGTAATTCTTCAGGATCATCCAATAACAAATTATATATAGAAACAATGGTTATTATTTATTAAGTTTATATTAAAAGTAACGGACACAAACAGTCATTTATATTTTGTTGAATGACTCAATGTCGACAGATTGAACTAGATCCACAAAACTTTCTATTTGTTCTAGCAATAAGTCCACGGACACTTTGTCATCTTCTATGACACACATTATTCTGAACTTAGATATACCATAACCCACAGCAACTAGTTTGGCTGAAAACATACAATTAGCATAAAATACAATACAAGAAAAGTGTCACATAACAGAATCTGAACAAGGATTATTAACTTACATGCACCCCAAATTAATCCATCCATCTCTATAGATCTAACTGATTTCTCCATTGCTTTCATATCTGTGTCATCACCCCATGGTTTTACATCCAATACAAGACTAGATTTAGCAATTAGAGCTGGCTTTTTAGATTTCTTTTCTGCATAGGCTTTTAATCTTTCTTCTCTCAGTCTAGCAGCTTCTGCATCTTCTTCTTCATCAGAACCGAACAGATCTACGTCATCATCATCTTCGGTCTTTGCTACTGCTGGTGGATTAACATTATCGTTACTTAAGAGTGTAGGTGCTTTTTTTTCTCCAGGAAGTGTCTCTAAGTCATACGATTTGATATGGTTGTACCATCGTAAAACATGAGGATTCGAAGATGTTGGAGTCTTTCCTAGAGCTTCTAACACTGCTACATCGGCCTGAGTAGGTTGCCACCTTAAAAAAAAATGTTTGTATTCCGTACATTAAATAATTATAAAATTTTTACTGTTCATAAAATGTTCGATCCTTCTATAAAAAATATTTGAAAAACTATGCTACACTATGCAGACAATAAAATAGAAACAATATATAATCGTAAGACCACAATATTAACGTTTCATTTAATGATAAATGTAAAATAATTCACGTCGTAATTACACATATGGATCGATACTTTTTGTAGGAGTACAAAGACTATTTAAAAATGTAAAGACTTCATTTAACAAGAGATGCGAATAAAGTATATACAATCACAAGTATTACGCATAAAACGTTATGACTATAACATGTCAAGTGACATTAAGATAATTCTATTCAAGAATTTCCTCTTTTAGATTTTTACATAGGAGGGAAAGAAAAGGAAGATTTGCGGCTCTTATAAGATGCCGACAAGTGGAACACGTGTACCGCGATAAAGATTTTGCAATGATAAAAGCAAACTTACCCTTCGATATAACTACGATCTGCTAAATAAGAATTTAAATCCTTGACACCCTTATCTGTCTTAAGATCACCAACAGCCATCGCGAAAATTCAAATAAAGATAGTGTTTAATAGAAGCCGACAGCAATGAAGTACTCTCTACCTGCTCACCGGAAGAGAAAGCTGTATGCAGTGAAAAACTTGACGATTCGTTGCTTCGATGCAAGATGACGTCATTCCGGTAAATTACTCTTGGCAAATAAAAAGTAACTACACATACATTTATAGTGATTATTTCTATACAGTAGAAATTACGACTAATATTTAATTCTATTGCAATTCAATAAGATATAACTGTTCAAAATCTAAATTCGTTGCTAATTCATTCTTATTAAATATTATGTATATTTTTATTTCTTTCACTAAGGCACATATACATACGCCCAAATATGTTCCATTACTTCCTACCCAATATTGCATATTGCGCATTGTAGTTAATAATAATTAGTTTATATTATTTCATTTATTGGTTTTGCTATGAAACGTATCTAGGAAGAAAAGTCTCTGTCTCTTATATATCATATCAATTTTCAAAATCTATGAAATCGTAATTGATTTGCTTGTTAAATTTTTCAGAAACTTTAACAAAGTCTAAAATGAACTAAACTATATATATCTATATGAAAAATTTAAAGAATTAGTATTTATGGAAAGTAGCCTAGTCACCTACACATACATACTACTTACATATGTATGTGCATGCGTATGAATTTTATGTGTATCTATCTACCAAGCTGGTTTAAAATACACGCGCACGATCATTTGCGCTTTTTTTATGCTTATAAGAAGATATTGCGAAATGCATACTATTTTAACTAGGTAGAATGTAATCTATATACCTGAAGAGCAGTTTCTGACGTATTATTTTACGTAGACAAATAATTATATTCACGAGATTAATTTACATCTGGCAAAGTTACCGGGAGGTGTGTTCAAAATTTAGATGTTCGGTAACAATATAGCTTTAGCGACTGTGCGAAATTAAATGCATCAGAGTCCAATTTCGGAATATTCTTATTATCCGTTTGCTGTAGGCATTCCTTTACGTCTGTAAGGAATCTGGGAGACGAGAGATCATTTGGTAATTTTTGGCTATATAAACTTCATTTTATTTATCTAAAACTTACGACCAACTTTATGTTAAGTGAATGTGCATAATAAAGTTTACTGTGTTTCGTTCTGTTTGTGTTAATAATGGAGAAGCACAAGCTTTTTCGTCGATGTTGAATTAGGTTATCAAACTCTATTCGTTGAACGTAGTTTCAATTATGACTCTTTCTTACATAACAGTGTGACATCGACTCGTAAAGGGTAATTGGAGCCAAAATGTTGAGGCTCTCAGTAATAAGGTTGTCTACAGGATTACCAAATGGTAGGCCCTTTGCTGTGGGATTACATACATCCTCCAAGCTACAACAAGAATTGGTAGAGGTGTTCATCGATGACAAACCCGTTCACGTCCCACCTGGGACAACTGTCTTGCAGGTAAAACTTGAATTTTTGTCATCATTTGAAAAACTTAGGCTAATTTTGATAATTTCTCGCAATTTTGTTTTCATAATTTAACCATTTATTAAATCTTGTTACACTAAAATCATCCCATGACATTTTACTACATTTATTTCAATATCATTGTATTTCTTAGGCAGCTGCAAAAGTGGGAGTTGAAATTCCTAGATTTTGTTATCATGAACGTTTAGCTGTAGCTGGAAATTGTAGGATGTGTCTTGTAGAAATTGAAAAGCAGGTCAAGGTACTTATTATTTTTATAACTTCAATGAGATTTTTGGTATAAGTTGTAAGAATAAATAATAATTACATCTTATATTCTTTTATATACATGTATACAGCCTGTTGCTGCTTGTGCCATGCCTGTGATGAAAGGCTGGAGAGTAAAAACAAATTCTGATTTAACTCGTAAAGCTCGAGAAGGTGTTATGGAGTTCTTGTTAGTAAATCATCCATTGGATTGCCCAATCTGTGATCAGGGAGGTGAATGTGATTTACAGGATCAAAGTATGGCATTTGGTAGTGACCGGAGCCGATTCGTTGACATTGATTACAGTGGCAAAAGAGCAGTAGAAGACAAAGATATTGGACCCCTGGTAAAAACAGTTATGACACGTTGTATCCATTGTACAAGGTGTATACGTTTTGCATCTGAAGTAGCTGGTATCGATGATTTGGGAACTACTGGGCGTGGAAATGATATGCAAGTATGTTCGATATTTCTAATTACTTCAAACGTATCTTAATGTTTTTAAAATTTATGTTCGTATATTTCAAATTATGTCAAACAGGTTGGAACTTATGTAGAAAAAATGTTCCTTTCTGAATTATCTGGTAACATCATTGACTTATGTCCAGTTGGAGCATTAACCAGTAAACCATATGCTTTTGTTGCTCGACCGTGGGAGACTCGTTCTACAGACAGCATTGATGTTCTTGATGCTGTTGGTAGTAATATAGTTGTAACACATCGAACGAATGAAGTTCTTAGGATTCTACCACGAGTGAATGAAGTTAGTGTCGTTATTAATAATAACTGCTTGATACGGATTTTGTATGATCCTTAAGTACAGTGACATATCTACTCTGTAGGAAATAAATGAAGAGTGGATTTCGGACAAAGCACGATTCTCTTGTGACGGACTTAAGCGCCAGAGACTTATTACTCCCATGATGAAAATAAATGGAAAATTGGAAGCTATAGAATGGGAAGATGCTCTTGTAGAAAGTATATCGTAGTTATACTTTAAACGTAGTTATACCTTTAAAGTAACGTTACATATGCATATGTATACAGTACACTTACAATTGAAAGTTTCTACTGTTTGTTGTACATTCTAATTCCAAGCACACACTGTTTTTCAGTCGCTCGAAATGTACATGGAGTAGCTGTCAATAAATGTGCAGCAATCGCTGGAAAATTGGCGGATGCCGAGTCTCTTGTAGCACTAAAAGATCTAGTGAACAGACTTGGCGGTGAAACTCTCGCAACAGAACAAACATTTCCACAAGAGGGTTCAGGTATAGATATAAGAAGTAGTTACTTGTTAAATAATTCAATTCTTGCGATTGAGGATGCTGATGTGGTATTGTTAATCGGAACAAATCCGAGATATGAAGCACCATTGGTAAATACACGTTTGAGGAAGGGATACCTTCATGGTGAACAAACTATTGCACTAATAGGCCCAAAGGTAGATTTGACGTACGACTACGAGGTAATTTTTACCCTGGATATGTTTTCCATATTACATATTTTTTACTTAGAAAATAAATTGTCTCATTTTTATTGTCTAAAAATTTATCAATTTAATTTACATTTTAGCATTTAGGCCAATCGGCAGACGTTGTAACACAATTGAAAAATGGTACTCATCCATTTTCTAATACTTTAAAAGCTGCTAAAAAGCCTCTAGTTATTTTAGGCGTTGAGCAGTTAACTAGAAAAGATGGAGTAAACATTCTTTCTGAAACACAGTCGCTTGCACAAGTTTTGGGAGAAAACTCGAATGTAAGATTTCATCTTGCAATAAGTAAATACATACTACATCAAGCACTTGATATGATCCTTGGAAATTCCGAATGATTTAGATAGAATTTTTCGATATTTCACAATTACTATACATAACTATTAACGCCATGGCAATACATTGCGTTGTATTAATCTTTTTTCACTTGTTCATAGGCTCCTGAAGGTTGGAAAGTATTAAATATACTTCATACGAATGCGTCGCAAGTGGCTGCATTAGATGTAGGTTATTCATCAACTATAGAAAACGTTAAACAGGCACAGCCAAAAATTCTTTTCCTATTGGGTGCAGACGATTCAAATATAAAAAAAGAAGACTTTCCAAATACATTCATCGTATATATTGGTATATGCGAGAGTATATTTATTATTTTTCTATCGTTGATCTTAAAATATAATTTACGTTTATCTGACTTATTTCAGGAAGTCACGGCGATGAAGGAGCTTCGATGGCCGACGTTATACTTCCTGGTGCAGCATATACTGAAAAGGTTGCAACATACGTAAACACAGAAGGACGTGCTCAAGAAACTTGTGCTGCTATTACACCACCGGGAATGGCACGGCCAGACTGGAAGATTATACGGGCTCTGTCTGAGGTAACTTTTGCTCAAGTTTGATATACTCAAAACTTCTCCAAAATGTTAAATCAATCGAATGTCTTGGCAGGTATGCGGTGTTTGTTTGCCTTATGACAACTTGATGCAGCTCCGTTGTAGACTAGAAGAAGTCGCACCCCACTTAGTCAGATATGGCAACATAGAACCAGCTAATTATTTTTCCCAAGCTTTACAATTATCGAAGGTATTTAAACTATAAATTAAACACAATCCAACGATTCAGTGAAAACTAATGCATTTTATATATGTAGGAATCTAAAGGATCTCTATCTTCGAAACCAGTCGAGATTAAACAGAAAACGTTGGATCAGTTCTTCATGACAGATGCAGTGTCTCGTGCTTCTCCCACAATGGCTAAATGTGTACAAGCAGTTATCAAACAACGGGAGAGCACCGTGTAGATGATTAATCGTTGCATGTAAATAGAAAATAGGAATTTGTGCTATGGTAGATGTCCAATAGTACAAAAGAATACATTTCAAACATGATTCTTTTGTTAGAGACACATGAGAAATAAAATTCCCCTTTGTAATTACATATTACGTTCAACTACGCGGTACTCATTAATTTAGCCGAATACAACAATACCTGTTACTTCATATTTATCATTCATTCATTTGGCAATTTCATCATCATGAAAAATAAGTTAATACATATATACATAATGTTATCAACCAAATGTATGAGAAATGCTACAGAAAGATAATTTAATAAAATAGAAATTTAATGAAAGAGACTACAAGTACTATATCTAGAACATTTCAAATTTACCGCGCTTTGTTTCGCGATCACCACAGCGCTAATAAGTGTAGTGGTACAATACTTAAATTGTTAGCCAAAATCATCTGTCGATAATTTGGCTAGCAAATTTAATGTTTTGACGCAACACCAATTAGCGTTGTACAGACCACGAATTGAACTTCATTTTTTTTGCACGAGAGACACCTCTTTTCACAAATAGTACTTATTTTAAAATGTTCATATTCATATATTAAATAATTAAGCTCAAAAAAATAAATTTATCTTGTTCACAATCTATTTGTAATAATTTTATACACTGATCGTACATCTTACATGTCATAATTATGGCAAACTACGACTAACTATAATTTTCTCAAAGAATAACCGCTCTTTCCATTAAAAAAATGCATCATACACCAAGATTTATAAATAGTCCAATAGGCCCAGTATCGTCGCTAGGTATGCGGCGTTGGGTTCACGGTCTATGAATGGGCAATTTAAAAAAAAAAGCATAATTATAACCATCTGTGATGTAAGGATTATTACAAATAGTTTGTAATCAAGAATGTTAAATTTGAGTTATTGGTATTCAGGAGTTATTTAACTGTGTGTTAACAGGAGCAATTTTTTAAAAACTTAAATAAAATTTATGTGTGTTTGCTGTTTCTTTATTACGCGTTTAGCGCCTGTTGAAATACATTATGATGTATCGTCGTTACAGTATAAGAGTTTTTTTGTTGGCTGACAACTGTGTAATCACAATGAACGTCGGTGTCTGTACTTATTTTCTAATATAACTAAGAAAATCAAGAAATACCGAATTGTATCACTGAAATAACAATCTGTTCACTGTTACTGTTATTCTGAATTTCGAAGATGACGTTAATTCGCTCGATCCACAGAATTACTGGATTCTGGCTGATCATCAGTATCAAGTTCAACAGAACTATCATCTGTTTCAACCTGATAGAAAATATATTATATTCAGAATATATGTGAAATACAGAGAAAACATTTTCTGAAAATTAATTGAAATACCTTTTCTCCTAATGCAAGCAATTTTTCTCTGTAGAGCACAATTTTGCTATCTTGTTCCGTTAAAAGTTCCAAAAGATTCTCTTGATCCTTTTTCAATTTATCCAATTCATCGCATTTTTCTTGAAATTTCTGTTCAAAGGCTGTCTCATCTTTTTCTTCGAACTTTCGCTTGTATTCATTTATCATAGAAACATATTCTGCCAAACGATTTTCCAGTTCACTAATAATGTTTCTACATTTCTCCAGTTCTGTAGATTCTGTGTTATTTAATGTGTCAGAAGATTCCACACCTTCTGACAGCATATTAGTTTGTGCCACACGCAGAACTAAATTTTGATCTTTCAAATGATTAATTGTAGAATGAAGGTCATGAATTTGTGTCTGCAAAATTGAAAAGAGCACGGAGTATTATAAAATAGTTAAAGAATGCAATTCGGAATTGTATGTGTGAATGCTGTATACAAAAGTTTACTGTACCGTACTTCGAGTTCATGTTTCTCCTTTACAAGTGAGTCTTTCATTTGATTAAGCTTTTGTATCTGTGTATCTTGTTCTCGAATAACTTCCTTGTATTGAGCTACCAAAACAGAGTCTGCTGGTATTGGTGATGTAATCTGATTTTTATGATGCAGACTAGTTGTATCTTGAACAGATTTCGTAATTATTCCTGAAAAGTAAAAGAGAAATATATAAGGGTGTGTGTAATGATTCCCTCCTACATATGGAAGATAATGAGATTTACCTTCTAATGCTTTCGATAATCTACAAAATTCATGATCCAATAAAAGTTCTGAAGGAGTCTTTGCTGAAGACTGGGGATGTTTTAGAGTTCTCGAATATACCTCGTGCCTTGCGAGACCACCAATTGCATCCTGAAATCTTTCCAATCCTATTCTGTTCTCAATTAAATCGCACAGTTTCTCCTAAAACGAATACTGAATTAAACTCTGTTTTAGACCATATATTGTTGTAATCATTTGTGTTTTCTTTTTCAATTTGTAATACCTTTGTATAATTAGAAACACTGTTATCATTAAAATGTACGCATAATCCGATGAGTATAGCGCACATACTTTGTAGCAAATTTTCTTGCAAATCGTCGTTATTTTCTTGCGAGGATAATAATGCAATTAAATAAGCCACGGAAGAATTGATGAGTAGGAATGATTTAACTGCTGCTGGACAATACGCAGTCCATCTGCAAAGTAGCATTAAGAGACCAAGCTTGCATTGCGGCTTAGTGCCTTGTTGTAATAACATAACGCATTGTTGCATTAAAGTCACTGGTGGCTTTCCAATATTGGTTGCAAGAAGTACACGCAACAATTGTTCTTTTTGCGTGCTATCGTCGATCAATGCATGAGATAACGCCACTGCAGAAAACCAATTCGATAGGGAATCCGGGGAGAATAATCCTCCGCACAACAACTGTCCTAGCAATATTATATTCGTAAAAAATTTCACATTCATTATAGGTCACTTTGCGACGGATCTACGTGCAAGGAAGAATGGTATAGATAGTCACTAACCTGTTGTTAAAGATGGCATTTCGTTACCTTGTGGCAATAACGTTTGTATCAATTGACTTTGCCCTATTTCATTTTTATATAAGAAACATTGAAAACAATAAAGAACAGAACATCTTAACACAAATGGCTGTTTTTCATTTACCATGGACATAAGTAACACAACAATCGCAGGCCTAGAAAGCAGTATTTTATAATAATTGAAGAACATTTTTAAAAGACACATTAGTTTCAAATAGGATATATTCTTCAACAGAATTTTACCTAGGAGGACTACTGGGTGCCATTACTCCTGCTAAAAATTCTTGATTACTGGCATTTCCTCTGATAACTTCCGCTACCGTATTAATTGTTTCTGTTAAAACGTCTGCAGGTACCCCGCTGACCATTAATATATTACACAAAGCTTGCAGCAGTCCGCACGCTCTCATAATACGTTGACAATTTGCTATTGCCTTCAAAATGATTCTTTTTTTAAAATTAATTGTGGATATATATAAGCCATGTTGATCATATTTACCTGAGCCGGTCCACTCGGTGCTACCAACGCACGTATTACTTGTACCATGCAATGAACGTTTGAAACTTTTTGTGGACTCCAACCACCCAAGGGACTATCATCGACTTCAGGTGGAATTTGAAACATCGGTGTGAGTTTCTGTATATAACTACCTAAAATGATGCAAGAGACAGAATATGTCACTGTATACCAAACAAGAATGTGTACTGTAAGATGTTTTACATATGATTAAAATTACCTTCTTTAAAAAAATTTTGGTTACTGATATTACCTCTTAAAAGGTTTAACATAAGTAACAAACAATCTTCTACTACAATACCACCTTCTGCACTACCTTCTTGTGCAATGACGTCAAAAATTCGGTCGAAAGCATTTTCAAAAGCAACGATTTTTTGAATGTTCGCGTTACCTTTTGTTAATTGAATTAATAGTAATAATACCTACAACAAAATTGTTAATAGTGATTTATAAAGCAACTCAGTGGATCTTAATGATATGGTTCAATGCAAGAATTGTATCATACATCATTACGAATGACTTCTCTGCTGTCTCCAAGAAGATCCATTAATTTAGACACACCCATAGGACTGATTAGAATTATTTCTTGTATATCTTTTGGTCTGTTGGTTAATAAATTCATTAATAATTTCAATGCTGACCATCTAACATTAAATTCAAATTCTTCTAAAAATGTTAATACTGCTCCAACACTATCTGCATTTTTAATGAATATTTCTGTAAACTGTTCGCCGACTTTATTATCTGGTCCAAGTTTATCCACTGTAAAATAATACAAATATAATGAATAAACTACATTTAATGCAGCCACTTGCGACATATATGTCTATAATATGCTGTCTAATTTCTGTGAATGTATGCATGCTTATAAATAAATTTGTTACCTTCTTCATCAAATAGTTTAGGATTAGTTATATTGCACAATGTTTCCAATGCTAAACCAATAATTTCACAATTAGTTCTATCAACATCCAAAGTCTGTCTCAGTGCATCCATTCCTTGAACTCCAACTTCCACACGATAGCTGCGTGAAAGAGTTTTAAGTTCTCGACAAGCTTCTGCTCTGTCATATAGTAGCGTTGAATATAGCAATCTGTTTACTAGACGTTCTACCTGCACATATCATAGTGAATGAGACGGAATGGAAAAACAATATTTCTTCGAACTTTTGGCAAGTACATGAAAAATGATCATTTCATATTGTGCTGTTGTACGTTGAATAACTTTCAAATGTTAAACGTCATAAGTTAGAACTCGTGGATCATAAAGTCAAAATAATTATTGATTAAAATGTGAATTATACCATATCTGCGCCTGATGGTTCATGTTCTACATTTGTAGAACCTAAAACAGATTTCAGACTGCTTTTAAAGTATTCCATTTTGTTGACACTGTAACAGCCGTAAACTACACGTCACTCGACGTCGTCGACATTTTCGGTTAACCGAAGTTACTTCGACAATCAATGTTTAGTAGAGGGCGGTAACAACGAAAATTTTCTATTGGAATTGGTATCTGAAATTTTTCACAAAGAAATAGGAGATAACGTGCAACACACATACGTAGTACACTAGTATCAGTGGTACAGTAATATTCCCGTATCTCATATAAGTATATACCTATCTATGTAAATCGTGTAGCCTTCTAACGGCAACTAAATGAAGTTTTGCAAGGCAAACACGTCTTTACCACTGTGACTGTATCCCACCTCTATACTGATACTACGTCTATGCTGAATATCGATTTTTTCGCCTCATTTTTTGATTTGCCGCGTATGCAACGCCGTGACACAATGGCGGCTTCCGTTATGGTCACGTACTTTTTGTCGATCGTCTTCAATAAAATGTAAAGATCTGTCGAAAGTGGGATCTTTTCGACAGTCTTTCGGCGTCTAAAGATGACATAGCGATATAGAGACTCTGAAGTATTCGTGTAGTGGATCGCTGGGGTTATTGATACACGTTACAAGGTATGAATTTTATTTGATCAATAACAAAAATTTCGTAGACTCCAAATGATAAATCACGGTACGTGGGACATTTTCAATGTTTCTTTGCTTTCACTAATTTCAGGAAAAACTACACACGCCACAAAATGTCAAAGCGACCTGCAGATAGCGGGGATTCGGCTTCCCAGCCACCCATTAAAAAAGTTCAGTTCGAACCTATTCTAATTGGGCCTATCTCGACCCTTGAAGAAATGGACATGAAAGTTTTACAGTTTCAAAATAAAAAACTAGCCCAGGTGTGGATTTATAATCGTAAATAAGTATATAAACGGAGATATGCTGTAAATGCAAACAACAAAGTTCTTTATTTTTATATACAGTATTGTTTGCATTGATTATAGTCTTTGTTGTTTATTTTGTTTACAGCTTTTAGTAATGTAAATTGCTGTTAATTTTAATCGTTAATTAGTTAATATAACGTAATAGTATTGTTGTTTGAAAGTCATTGCTAATAACTTAAAGAAATGAAACATTTGTTATATAAAATGTTTGTTGTGTTGACTAATACCTAGATTCATGCTTCTTTAAATTTAGCACTTGCTGATTGTATAAGTATTGAGGGTATTTAGTAGTTGTGAAAGCTAATTTATTTAGTTGATAATTACATTTTAAATTTAATCATCACATTTCTCTAATTTCAGTTTCTATATTATTTTTGTTCTCAATTCTTCCAGCGGTTAGAACAGCGCCACAGGGTTGAGGCAGAATTGAGGCAAAGGATTGAACAACTGGAAAAAAGGCAAATGCAGGATGACGCAGTGCTTAATGTTGTTAATCGATATTGGAATCAATTAAATGAAGATATACGTGTATTACTTCAAAGATTTGATGCAGAAACAGCAGATGAATCCGAAAATAAAAGTAAGAAATTATTTATATGTACTTAATTCTAGTTATTACAATTATAAATAAATATATATATATATATATATATATATATATATATATATATATATTTCAATGTATTGTTATTTGTGACAACAGATGAAAGTGAAGCCACAACATCATTTCTTATGCAACTCTCCTCTTGGGACAAAGAGGAGTTAGATGACAAATTGGCAAATCGTGTCCAAGTTTCTAAACGTGCGGTTTCTAAAGTTGTACAAGCATTTGATCGCCTTTCTCAGAGGAACGAAAAAATTACACTTGCACTCAAGGGAGAATTCGATGGAGGTATTTGAACTTTCTTAGCTAGACTACTTCTTGAAGTGCAAGATACTATCAATTTTGTTTTTAATAACTTGCATTCTAGTAATTTTACTTTTATATGTGATACTACTGGCTTGACAAAAAAGTAATTTCGATTTTGAAATAATTACAACATTCTGTGTGACAGTAAAAAATACTTTCTTGTCTAACCAATATAAGCTAATCCAATGTATACAAAAGTAATATATTGGATATATAATTTACTATGTTATTGTACTTCAGAAGAGGCACCTAATATTGATGAAGTGGTTCGAAGAGCAAATGCTGAAATACAAATGGAGAATAGAAATCTGCAAGCAATAAATATACAACTTCATGAAAAATATCATACTATTTCACTGAAGGTAATTTAAGCTAATATATTTGGACTAATGTTTGTTAATTTTTTAATAATTATATTTTATCTCTTAGATGTCAGAACTACAAGACACTATAACAGGAAAAGATACCCTTGCAGCAGAACTTCGTAACCAAGTGGATGATCTTCAATATGAATTGAATAAAGTGAGGGCACGCAATGACAAATTGGAACACCACCTTGGAGAAGCAATTGAGAAGCTAAAAGCGTTTCAACAGATACATGGAACTGATGAGAAGGGTAGCAATAAACCAAATACCCTGGTAGCATCTAGTGTTTCACAAACAAAGGTATTTACTATTCTGCCAGTTTTTAGTAAATTGTATACAACAAATAAAACATTTGTTTTTTCTTCTTTATTGTATAGCTTGAAGACTTGCAAAGAGAATTAGAAGAAACAAGGGAATTAGCGAATAATAGGTTACAAGAATTGGATAAATTGCATCAACAGCATCGTGATACATTGAAAGAAGTAGAAAAATTAAAGATGGATGTGAGTTCTTTGGGTTTTGTATATTTAATCTTTATGCACGGTGCAGAATGTAAATTGTTGTCATGTGCAATAAATACTCATGTTATACTTGCTTTTACTCGTTTCTTGTGTTTTACTTCATTACATTCAAATAAAAGATTTACGTGTAAAAACCGAATAAGACTTGATGTTGTTTATCTAATGTTATTTTCGATTTTATTTTGAAATATATTTTGTATTTCCAGATTCGTCAACTTCCAGAGTCTGTAATTGTCGAGACCACAGAGTACAAATGCTTACAGTCCCAATTTTCTGTATTATATAATGAGTCGATGCAACTGAAAACACAATTAGATGATGCACGGCAACAATTACAATCCAGTAAAAACGCTCATTTACGCCATATTGAAATGATGGAGGCAAGGATTGTATACGTTATACTTTTTTTATTATTTTTATGTCATGAATTAATAAATTTTGCTCTTATTTAGAGTGAAGAATTAATGGCACAGAAAAAGTTACGAGGAGAGTGTATACAACTGGAAGATGTTTTAGCTCAATTACGAAAAGAATATGAAATGCTAAGAATCGAATTTGAACAAAATTTAGCAGCAAATGAACAAACTGGCCCAATTAACAGAGAAATGAGACATTTAATAACATCTCTTCAGAATCACAATCAGCAGTTAAAAGGTGAAGTTCATCGTTACAAACGGAAATACAAAGAAGCTTCTTCAGAGATACCAAGGGTATATTGTTACTAACATTTTAAAAGTATTTTTCGATTATTAATCAAAAGTGTTCAGGATTGATGATTGCGATTTATTATAGCTAAAGAAAGAAATAGAAGAACTGACAGCAAAATTAGGTCAGCAAACATCTCAAGAAAGTAAAGAAGGTAACAATTCAGATGGTAGTGGAAAGGAGGAAGATGCATCAAACTCCCTTTCAGGATCTGCACAGGTACAAATTATTATATCATAAAAAATGAAATAGCTCCAGGTAATGTGTATAAAGCTGAATTGAAAATAAAAATAATTTTTAGAATAATGGATTTATATATTTCTACTAATGTAGATTAAAGAAGAAAGTGGAGTTTCCATTAAAAGAGAATCTGGAGAAGAAGAAGTTGAAACTATTGAAGTTGGAGAAGGTGAAGGAAACAAAGGTACTCCAGATTCTCTGACTTTAACATCTCCGACACTGAAGAAAGAAAAAGATATAAAACGTGAAAAGGACATCAAGAAGGAGAACATTAAAACCGAACATCGCGATCCAACTCATCGCGCTAAAGACACGAAAGTAGCTGAATCTGAACTTGTCAGGGACCTGAAAGCACAACTTAAGTATGCCGTGTACAATGAATTGCATTTTTACTAAGATTGGTGATCGTATAATGCTTCGTTTATTTACACGAATGATATTTTATTACATTTTATATGTATACAGACAGCAGACAGGGATATTGTTATCATATTTGCGAGTTTATTCATGTCTAATTAATGTTATAATTTCACACTGTCACCAAATCCTAGTAATAACTAAATTTATTAGGATGCATTGTAATTTATTTAATATTTATTTTTTGTGCATTTATACTGTTTACACTTCTCTATAATCATTATAGGAAAGCCGTGAATGAAATGAAAGAAATGAAACTTCTTTTGGACATGTATAAAGGTGTTGGTAAAGAGCAAAGAGATAAAGTGCAACTAATGGCTGCTGAACGGAAAACAAGAGCAGAACTAGAAGAGTTACGTCAGCAAATAAAGAAAATTCAAGTACGCGATATAGTGACTATCTTTATTACTCAAAACATGTAAATATAATTAATTAAAAAATCGCTGTTTTAGGAAAGTAAACGTGAAGAGCGCAAAAAGCTAGCAGATGAAGATGCACAAATAAAAATTAAAAAATTAGAAGAACAAGCCTACACTCTTCAGCGTCAAGTGGCTTCTCAGAAACAGGTTAGTTCACGAATTGATATTTTATAAGAAAGAAAACCTGGTATAATATTCAATTGAGGTTAAAAAGATCTATATTTATTTTTATCTTAACCCAACTTTGATTGAAACTATGGACTGTGAATTATGCTGAACAGAACTGTGTGTGGTTGCAGGAAGAGGAGGCTTTATTGAATGAAATGGAGGTGACCGGTCAAGCATTTGAAGACATGCAAGATCAAAACTCTAGGTTGATACAACAGTTACGAGAAAAGGATGATGCGAACTTCAAGCTGATGACAGAAAGAATCAAGAGCAATCAACTGCATAAATTAGCCAGAGAGGAGAAGGATGTTTTAAAGGAGCAAGTTTCGACGTTAACGACGCAAGTCGAAGCGGCCAATGTAGTTGTCCGCAAATTAGAAGAAAAGGAACGTCTCTTACAAAATTCTTTAGCAACTGTAGAAAAAGAATTAGCTTTGAGACAACAGGCGATGGAAATGCATAAACGGAAAGCTATCGAGAGTGCACAATCTGCGGCTGATTTAAAACTTCATCTTGGTAAAAAATATTTTTAAACGTTATTAATTTTTATAAAAGGGAGCGCACTTTAAAATATGACTCTTTCCTTGTTAGAAAAATATCATTCTCAGATGAAAGAAGCGCAACAAGTTGTAGCTGAGAAGACCAGTTCCTTAGAAGCAGAAGCGTATAAAACAAAAAGATTACAAGTAAGATCAATTAATTACTTTGAAAACATCATGATAGGGTTTGCCATAAATAAGTTAATTACAATTGCTTTTTCATTGCAGGAGGAGATAGCTCAGCTAAGACGTAAAGTCGAGAGGATGAAGAAGATAGAGTTAGCTGAGACTTTAGATGAAGTGATGGCGGAGGAGTTGCGCGAATACAAGGAGACACTTACGTGTCCATCATGTAAAGTAAAACGCAAGGATGCCGTTTTGACGAAATGCTTCCATGTGTTCTGCTGGGATTGTTTGCGTACCCGATACGAAACACGACAGCGGAAATGTCCGAAATGCAATTGTGCTTTTGGAGCCAACGATTATCATCGTCTATATCTGTCCACATGAAAAAGGAAACTCTAAATTATTTGAATTTTGTGTGACGTCTTTTAATTCGACCGCGCGAACCTTCTAAAAGGTTACACATTGCATTTTTCTAATGCTTCCTATTTATTATCCCAATCATTGGTCCAACTTAGATATGCGATATCGTGAACGAAGAAAACTGTAGAAATAAAGTTTGTAAAAAATTACGATTATTTTGTCGAGTGTAATTCGAGAAAAATGAGCTGCATTTTTAAACGTGTTTTGTAGTAACTACACCGAGCGAATATACAATAGATATTCTGATCTCATGAAAAGGACGAAGTCGAATCTTGCGACGTGCATGCAATTTCGACGGTAGCATTGATAGACAGAATACAAAACTATTCGACTGTATAATAATTTTATTTCGTCTTAAAATTTGGCTTGAACGAAAAATTTAATCATGAAAGTTAGTTAAATATGAAAACTTCAATAGCCTGAATTTTAAGAACGATTCGTTGAGTGGTAGATATATTGTAATATATTATAAATAGGAATTCGATGCTTCTACGTATGCAGTTCAAATCTATTGAGAATTTTCACGAACAAATGGAAACATTTATTATTTCATAATTATTAAATTACTTTAGAGATAGTTCTCATCTAAATATTCTGATAAAGATTTAGTTTCATAAGAATCATTTTCACTAATAGGCATATATTAATTGAATGAAATGTTAAGAGGCACATTAGGAAGAAAGTTACAATTAGAAGCGTAATTAATTTATTATAATGGAAATGTATGGGATGTATAAGATCGCAAAAAGCCAATTGATTTAGAAATCTTTCTTTCTCCGATTAAAATATTCTTTTTTTATATTTTGATTAGTGTAATACTCTTATTCTTTTTCTACTTTTGTTAATAAACATTTCAGTTCTCTTATTCAAAGAAAGAAGGAAGTATATGTGAACACGTTTCTATTATCTATGACATAGTATAATAAACACTACTATTGATTCAAAGCAAGACTAGAAAAACAAAAGTATAATGATAACGCAATGATGTAATTTTCAATATTTTGTAAGAAAGGTCGAAAAATGTACCTACCGTTTGAAGTATAAATAGAAGAGAGCTTTTAAATCACAATCTTTAATGTTTTAAATAATGAAACGTACCACGTTTTTAAGACAAATGGGTACGTGTACGTCAAGCAATATAGTACAAAATGTTTCTTGATTTACACATATTCGTTATCTTGATTTTCAAAGTATCCACTCGACATAATATATGAAATTTTACCTGATAACTGAAATAGACCAGTATCTTCCGTATAAAATCAATTTTATTATAAAATGAACAAATGAAAAAGAAAATACTTTTTAACGTAAATAAAGAAAAGTTTCACTAAAAGCTTTTATAATTTTTCACAATCTTTGGAATCTCCTATTATTAACAACGGTATTCCGTTTAAACGATAAGTTTATTACAAAATGTTTGTGCAATAACCATTTTAAAATGGTGGTGAAATGTCTCAATGTTGTCTGGAAAGTGTGTAGATAGTAAGAATTAAATCTAACACGACGTTCCGTTCATTAACATTAGAGAATAATCAGAAATAACAGTTTTTTTGCAATTTTATAAACCGTCTTGTATACATATATTTATCGTAATATAACAATTATACAATAAATTCAAATTTGTAAATTTATTTATCCGAAGTGGGGGACCTAACGTCCTTTTACAGAGTTAATTATTATCATTATCGTCGGCAATCATTAGTAAATAAATCGTCTAAATATCTTGGTAAAAGAGGCTCGTTAATTATAGAACAATCAGAAATCTTTTTAATACATCTTGGAATTACGAATCATTACGAACACATCTTTTTTTATTATATGCAAGTTCTGTCGGATAAAAAGCATTTAATAATATATCTGTCTACATGTTTCTGTACGAGTGTGCGTGGCTGCGTGCGCGCGCGCGTATATGTATACGTTTTTAGTGTAAATATGAATGAATGTATTAGGTAAAAATTCTTTTATAGATAACAGTTCTCTTATAACGTGAGCTGTTATAGTAATAAATATACATAAAATTTAAATTTGTTTAGAATTTCAAAATGACCTCGTCTAAACGAAACTATTGTCTTCTGAAATGTATAAAAAATATAAATATAAAATATTACAAAATACCAGAATAAACGTTATAAGTGTTTCCTTTAATTAGTGCTAGACTTTTTGTTAAGTGGAATTTTCTATCAAGAAAATCATTAGAGGTAAAAAAGAGACCGAAGAAATTAGTGGCAAATAGTGATAGAAACTGTACTGAGTTCCTTATCCAACGGTAATTGGCGACCGGTTCTTAATTTCTGTTGCAATGGAACTTTTTCTATTGCTTGATCAAAAGGAAGCGCAAGCAGTTGCAATTAAAAATGCATAAACGGTTATAAAAACAGTCGTTGGTAAAAGTTTTAAAATGTATGAAAAAACGGATGAAAAACATCTACGTAATAATGGTCTAAATTTAATTGTTATATCTAAAAACTTCATCAGATAATACGAGACAAATGTTATCAATTTGATTGAATGTATCTAGCGCCGGTTACCTCTGGTATTATGCATTAGACAACAATGGATAGAACTTTTGTAGAGAACCAAGAAGCTCCTCGGATGTTTGTGCAGATTTTCTCCTGCCTTCTTGTCGTTCTAATATATTGGAAAAAACCACAAAATGCTTTTGAAGAAGGACACTTCGTAAATGTTTAACTAATCGTTTCTTCTTTTCTTTTTTTTATTGGTGAAAAAGCTTCCGTTAACCAATCAATTACATTCACTTTACACAACAAATACGTAGTTTCCGCAATACGTCAATGTGTTCGTCGACAAGGTGTATTCGGCATGTAGTTCTTTTTCACGTGATGTTGATAATCGCATGTAATAATTGTATTTAATATATATGTATGTATATACATATATATATACACACACACGAGTATATTTATATACGAGTCTCTTTCTCTCTTAAATTTCTTTAATATTGTGTGTGTGTGTTTCAGGCGCGCGCGTGTGTATACACGTTATGTTATATGTATATGCTTCTTTGCATGGGTGGTTGATGTTTGTAGGTGCGTGTCTAACGCGCGGAATTCTTGCCGAGATGTCGACGAGTGCGTGAGTGCGTGCAAAGGATTTGACCCCAGAATTTTCATTTCTCCTTTATTTCGTGTCTCTCGTTTGAACGAGATAATCGTTTGATATACAAAACGAAAAAGTGACCAACCAACATGGTCGTTGTGATTCATACTCTGATACGTATATATATGTATACATATATACATATACATGCATACATATATACATATATATACATACACCTGTGTGTGTGTGTGTAGTTACTATAAAATTAAACATACTGATGGGCAATCAATTTTACATTCAATTTACAAGCTTTAAAAGTTGACTATCTGTAAATGTTCATTCTTACATAGGAAACAATGCCTCACGCACACTCGATTGTTCGTTTGATTCTGTAAACAATAGAATAGCCTTGTACAGTATATCAAACGAGTTCTACTGAAAGAATCTACGAGTTTATGGTTGCAAACTGCAAGTTACGTATGTGAAAATATAAATCCATATATGCGTATATAATCTTACATGCATGCATACTTCATTATATTTACACATACGTATTCCGTGTATTATACATATATGTATATCGAACGTGAAAAATGCACACACGTGAACGATCCTTTTAACAGGTAAATGTCAAAAAGTGGCGATTACTTATGAGCAGAGAATATAGATGTAAATATGGCTGTAAATAAGAAATCAAAAGAAAATGTAAAACTCAATCAGTATGGATATAAGTACGCGTAATTTTCTTCTTATCGCGTCGACTTGCGATTAGGAATGTTTTTAATATCTTTGTATATACCATGACATACGTTCTTAAAAAACGGTATACGTATATGTATGTATTCGATCCTATATAAATATATAAATACATGTATATTTATATATTTATATATAAATTTTGTCCATAAAATTGCCTGCAACCTTTTTTTATTTGCATTCGTGTAATTTCATAATTGACTAAATTTTATATCATATTGGTATTAGCTAGAACAAGAATTGTGCGTACACAATTTCTATAAATGCGCACATGCGTTATGTCGCATATATTTTTTTCGCATTCATATTCCCTATAACGTATACATAATACATATATGTATATTTATAATACGAATTATTCTTATAACGAGTCTTTTTTTATTTACAAAAGTCAATACAGTCCTTAAGATCCAATTTCAATTCTTCATCTAACTAATCTCTATCATCTACAAAATATTTCACTCAGTCCTTAAAACGGTGCCCCTACTAACCTTTTTGTTCGACTTTTTTGGAATTCTAACGTTGCAGAAAATCGAATGTATGCATTTAGGTATCTAAGAATGAAAATCTCTCACTGTGGAAAGTTAAGAACATTTTTTTCCTTTCTATATGGACTAAAGCTTTCTTTTTATGAGTTTTTCTTTCACTTGTCCCTTAGTGATAATGTTAAGGGATGTTCTCGCTACTGTTTTCCGCGAACGGATTTTTCCTAAAGCAAATCACAAGGTGAAATTTTCTCTAATTTTGAAGCCCATCTTGATTGAACAATGTTCCTCAATTTTTGTATCTTGATCAACTTCGTGATATCGCAAAAATGAGAATACATTTAAAATAAGTGAATTCCTCTAATGTAGGAAGACCGCTTAACTACGTACCAAGCTCTCTCAGTAATGTATAAAGTAATTGAATGCTAGAATATTTGGATTTCTTATGCTTTCCTCATCTATTTACGAATGCCAATGTTTTCAGTGGTAGAGCATTTTTATATTGTGTAAGTGTAATACAATGTCGAGTTAAAGGAGCGATAAAGATCTTCCAATGAAACTGTATATAGCGAGAAAATAAATCACCAGAAACAGCGCCACAAATTTGAATTCGTGCGCCGTCAAAATTATCTTACAAAGTCTTTTTATCGAATATACCAGTCACTTTATCCTTCTTAAATGGAGATCTTTTATCAGAAAAGTCCTCGTGCGGAATTTGTCGTTCTTACGCGCTATCGAGGCAAGGTTGACAACCTATCATGTTTGTTTCGTTATTCGAAAGGCTTCGGTAAAGACCATAAGCGAAATGGAGAAATATTTATAAATACATGTTAAGTGTTATATTATATGCACAAATTAAGTCACGTCTAGGTTATATCCAGATCGTTTGGATACAATCGGCGTATTTTTTTCAAACAACAGTGTGTTGTATTAACAACGCTCGTTGTTAACTCGAGCAATTATAAATGTCGCTAGACGAATAATCCTGTACAGGACACACATTTATCAATGTAGTAGACAGACAATTCCTAGGAATTGCCTACGTTTAAAATGAATTTAATGCCAATTTGTGGATCCTTACAATTTGTCTTCTTTAACAACGGAAGATTTTATACTTATAATCGATGATAATGAACGTTCCAATTCCACAGCAATATTAATCACGAGACCTATTTATAGGAATCGGAAAAATACACTAGTTTACGATATAATTCGAAAATTATTAGTGTCGATACTATTACGACGATCACCTCTGCTGACAGTAGGATACATTGTTTGCAGTCTCCACTATTTACAAGTCGTTAATTTCATATGTACGTTTATTTTATATCTCACGACATAATCACTTTAGGAAGTCACTGCGCAATTCTGGCGAATATAACAGTATTACAGAACATCGGTACGAAAAAAGAAACGATATAGTGTCTACTTCTTTTTTCTCATCCTATCTCTGTTTTGTCTATTTCCTCTCAGTATTAGGTCGAATGACGTGTACCATAAAAATAGTACGATTTTATTTGCCCACTTATAGTTTCGTCAGGATTAAAGCAGGAATAACTTCACAATCCGCACTGGCTGATAACGTGAGATTTCATTGTTACTATAGAATGTTTCTGATACTTAAGTATGCTGTTTTTGACGATTCTTTTTAGCATTCACATCGGAACGTTAACGAACGGATCACTATTGTTAACTTGTTCACACTTGAACGGTCCCATGAATATTTCACTATGCAACACATCAGAATATACACACTCGTTGTGAGTCATCATTCCCCCGAGTTTGATTCGTCATAATGAGAAAATTTTAGGAATACTTGTTCCAGAGTGGTTTGACTGAAACTGTACTCTTCGATGTCCAGTTCTTGTTTGGCTAAATGATTGAATGTTTTTAATTAAAACCAAATATTGTCTCGAATTTTGAAGTAAGAATAGAATTGTTACTTACCTTTCTCCAACTGCATAAAGCACTCGGCCAGCGAGTTAACTGCTTGTTGGGGTACACCGAAAACTAATCTGTCAGCGAAACTCTCCTCGAGGGTGGCATCTGAGAACAGGCTGGAAACGAATTCTTTCAGACTAGTAATTCTGTCACCAGATGGTGTCGTCGGAGTACAATCACCACCCTGGAGTTTTATCTCAAGAGTGTATCCAGCACCATAGAGATTCTTTAAATGTTGAGTAGAGCCAATACACCTTAGTTCTCCCTTTACCATTATACCCACTTTCGAACACAAAGCATCAGCTTCTTCCATTGAATGAGTCGTTAAAATAGCTCCCCTACCACCCTGCAATAAATGATTTATTATCATGACCCAGTTAAACCGTTCAACGACGGTAACAAGCATTACATTTTGATAGATACCTGAAAACTAGCTAGAATTGTATCCCACAGGAACCTTTTCGATCTAGGATCCATCCCTGTGCTGGGTTCGTCCATTAAAACGACTTTTGGACCGCCTATCATTGCCATAGCAAAACTGAGTTTTCTTTTGGTTCCTCCCGAGCATTCCTGGGTCTGTTTGTCGGCGTGTTCGTGAATTTGTAATCCGGACAAATACAAGTCTACAATTCTATAAAGAAAATACAATTCAAGTTTTTCATCTTTGTAGACATTGTTAGAAAATGATCTCTAACTGGTAAGATAAAAAGTACAGTACCTGCCGATATCTCCCCATGGTACACCACGTATGGCAGCATAACATTCTAAATGTTCCCTGACAGTGATATTTTTCCACTGAGCATCATGTTGAGGACAGTAGCCCATCTGTCTAAACGCTTCTGACATATTGGAGTTGATGTTGTGACCACCAATATGTACTCTACCTCGTGTGGCCGCTTCCTCTGCTATGATAATCTTCATTGTAGTGGTTTTGCCAGCACCATTGTGTCCTAACAAACCGAACACCTCTCCTGGTTCGACTGCTAACGAAAGGTTTCGTACAGCAACTTTTCGTTGTACTTGACTGGCTTCTTCGTCCTGCTTCGAGCAACAACCACAGGAACCTAATTCTCTGTATCGGTACTCCTTTCTGAGATTCTGTGGAATAAACGATGCCAATTTAGTTACAGAAATATAGAATTTTAATGATTTCTTGAAATTCATACCTGTACTAGAACTACAGGTGGTTCTTGAACGGATGAAGAAGTAATGAGATTAAAAACTTTCTGCCTCTCGGCTTTAACGTCCGCATCCTCGTGTTCTCCAACATCCGCATTTTCCATTATTTCTTCGCCCACAGAACCACCATTACGCTATGAATGCATGAAATAGTATTTTAGTAGTGGTTTGATATCAGTTTACAGAATACAGAAAGTAAAGTAATGATACTAACCAGAAAATGCTTGAAAATATCTCTTACGTTGCCGCCACTCTTTCTGGTATCCAATATCAAAAGTATAAAGAACCACACCGGGCAGTGCAGAAGCACCCCAAAGGCCATTATAATTATTTCTGTAGTTAGATAATCAGACATGGTTAGATGGTGGCAAGCGGCGTTGATGGAGCACATGAGATGGACTCGTCCGACATAGTATACAGCAGCATATGGCACGTATAATGTATTTATCAAAGAGAAGATCACGTGCAGGACGAACGCTGCACCTGTAAGATCAATCAATATTATCAGGAAATCAATCATCGAATCACGTTTAAGTATTGCAAACCTTCTAGTTACTAATATTACAAAACATTAATTGTAAAAATAAATTACTCAATATTATTACTTACTAACACCCAACATGTCAAGACTCATAACTAGTATAAAGGGTATAGCCCCGAATAAGGTGGCAATATTGGGTAAAATACTCTGTGCAGAATCCATTTTGTCGAACATGTAACTGAGACACGTGGAGAAGAGCACGGACGCTGGGCAATAGAGCATTAACAGACCACCGAGAGTGATGAGTGCTGGTATCTCTTGAAGCGAAGGCACATCGAAGAGGAATATGATGCCGAGTATACAGAGACAGATGAACGTTATCAGGCCGACAAGTACAATAAAGTAGGTCAGAAAGTATATTGAAAACGACAGACCATTTACGCGAAGTTGATTTTTCGCTTTTATCTACAAACAAACAATGTTAAATATTAAAAACATATATTCATACGGTTGACATATAACATAGTTAGCCCTTATCATTCCAAGAATTTTAAAGAACGCTGCCTTAAGCTTAACAGAATTACTGTCAGATGGAGCGATAAGGGTTAATACATATATCAATTAATCTTACTTCCCGATCGTAGACCATATCCACGACTAGAATGATTGGTAACAGGACAAAATTCATCCCAATGAATAAAGCAGTGCTGCCCGTACCGATGTTAAACTCCTGTGGTTGAGATGTTTGTTGGAAAGGATGGGTTTTAACCCTTATTGATTCTAACTTCTCGTTACCTAAGAGCAACCTAGTCAAAAGTAATAAATTTCAGGTGTTAAAAGCCTTTTAAATATTCACAGCATATAAGAAAATACACAGTCTTACCTATGGTAGGTGTTGGACAGTAGGTTTATCAAAATCGGTAGAGAATGTTGCATAGTGTCATTATAAGCGACGGTCAAATTAATTTTGTGTTTGCTGTACTCGTTAACACTGAAGACAGCCACGTGAGGTGCGACTTTTAATAAGTTGGCGAAATCTCCATCGTATTCTTCAATGTATCTAACATCCTGACCTATCCCCTCGATCAAAGCTGTGATATCGTGATCGGTATTGTTGACGTACAAAAGTTTGGTCTCATTGCCGTAGGTATCTGTTAAGAAAAAAGCATGTCGGCTTGAATATTATAAAATTTGTTGAATGTCTTGATAGTTTGTAAAAGTGATGTGACATACCAGTGTTTAATTTCAGAGATTGCATTTTCACCTCGACAGTTTGAAGGCTGTTCAAATGCAGGCCAAGAGCAATTAACAAAAGAGGCGCAACGATGGTGAAGTACAAAAACTGCATGTTTCTGAAAAGCCTGAGTATCCTTAGGCGAAGCATAGCGTATAGGGTTTGTAGGAAGTTAGGCCGGATCTTTATGGGGTCTAATCCGAGGCCGAGAACGGGAGGATTTCTATCGTTATGGATGCCGTCTGGTAACTCCCCTTTAAATGGCGTAGACAAATTTATATCCCGCAGTTGATTAACACTGCAGATACATTAAAATGAACTTACCTTTCGCTTGGTTGTCATTCTGGACAGTGACGCCTTCGTTTTGCAAACTTTGGTAGGACGTGCTCTTAGACTGCAACGACAGTGATCTGCTCAATGCACGATTGCGTACCATTTTCTTGGATAAATTGTCCATAGTACACTCTGTGCCCTCGTCTTTCTCTAGGTGCAGAAATACTTCCTCCAGAGTAGTCATCGACACTCCGTAGCTATTGATACCTAATCTACTTGCTCTGGTCTTGATCTCGTGTTCTATGGCTGAGAAAAGTGGTGCAAAACTCTCCACGGAATTATGAGGCAAAATGAAGCTCAATTCTCGACCGTGGCGTCTCGCTTTCTCTGCCTTTGATACGTGAGAGATTACCAGTCTGTTAATGGCGGGCTCCCTTGCATTTCCCTCAAGCACCAATCTGTGAAAATTTCTATCATCTATTTGAACATACCAAACGAAAGATATGCTCTATTTTTTCCAATATTCTAGACTTACGTTAAATGATACCCGATGCCAAACTTATTCTTCAAGAATAAAGAACTCCCACAGCATCGCAATTTCCCTTTACTGATTACTGCTTTCCTGTCCGCTAATATATCAGCTTCGTCCATAAAATGAGTTGTCAACAATATTACTTTGCCGTGACGTCTAGATTGCAGGAAGGACCACATTTGTCTTCTGGAATAAGGATCCACTCCGGCGGTGGGTTCATCGAGGATGATAATTTTTGGATCACCGATAATGGCGATACCTACGGACAATTTCCTCTTCTGACCGCCGCTTAAATACTTTGCAAAGGTGTCAGCTTTCTCGGACAGGTCAATGTCTTTCAAAGTTTTCTTCACCTAGCAACAATTGCAAAATGTATTATGATGTTAAGTCTACATAAATACAGTCCAAAGAAGATTGATAGAGCGTACCTCGTGTTCTATCATTGATCTAGGAATTCCTCGCACAGCAGCAAAGAATTCGAGGTGCTCCCGAGGAGTCAAGAGATCGAAAAGAATATCATGTTGCGGACAAACACCAGTCATACTTCTAATAAGTTGCATATCCTGGAAATCTCTGACATCGTAACCGAAAATTAAAGCAGTACCAGCAGTTGGTGCAGTCAAGCCAGTTAATATATTGAAGAGACTCGTCTTGCCAGCCCCGTTGTGACCGAGTATCGCGGTTATTTGTCCTTCATAAATGGTCAGGTTGATACCATTTACAGCTTTAGTCTCTGGCTTACGACATTTTTGATAAGACTTGTAAAGGTCGACTATCCTGATCGCTTCGCGACCTTTCATCTCCCTTACCACCGGTTCGACGTCACGGTTGGTTTCTTCACCCGGTATGAAAGAATTTGATTCGCCATTCGATGATGGTACCTGCAAGTACGACTGTAAACCAAGGTTTTCTCTACTTTTTCCCTCCTGTTTCTTTTCGTACTGTGAACCCACCCGTGGAGTTTTTCTCTGACACCAGTAGCTCGGTAAGAAGCAGAACCAGGGATTTCTTTTAACTCCATATTCGCCTAGGGATAATTTAATTATGTTATCATCGATAACGATTTTGCAGAGAATAAACGAGTATACTTACTAGGTACAACGCAGTCGAAGTAATAAGCTAAGCAAGCATACAAAAAGATGTCTAATGTCATCATAATAAGACTCCCTCCAAACGGTATTCCGGGACCAGACCAAAGATTATCGAAGTTAACTCCTTCTCCCTGTAGATCCAACACGAGAGCCTGCAGAAACAGCCATACAATGTTTATAACGATTACTTTGTTTAATATTGAAACAGATTCGGCTTAAATACCAACCTTATCCATTGCCAAAGCAACACCTGTTGGACTGAGGAGCGATACCACCCAAAAGTAAATAGAACTGGAGTCGTTCACGAAAACTTGGATGAAGTACATGAAGCTTAGTATCGTGACAGCAAAATTGCCTAGCACACCGGCAGTCTAGAATTGGAACGTTGAGTAGTACTTAAACTGGCCAACTAATTTGTTTGGAACTTGCTCGACTAATCGATGCTTACCCTTGACTTGTCAAAGAAAGGTGTTATCATGAAAGCAAACATGATTATGGAGAAACTGTAGAGCACTACTAAAAGGAATATAGGTAAAAAGTGTGTGTGTTGAAACATCTGAAGTGTAAAAAGTAGTATGACCCCAACGGCAGAAAGCAGTAAGACGAAAATGCTGTAGATAATGAACCACGACAACCTGTAATGAAAAAGATAATAGCGTTGTTACTTATCCACAAGAATTGTCTACCTTGCATGTAAACTTTTGTCTACCATTTCATGCAAAATACATATTCGTCCGAATATACATGCTCAACAGAAGAAAGGAAATCTATCAGTCTCATAATCACATTCTACCATAGACCTACCAAAAGACAGAATCTCTTAGGCCCATTATCTTCATTCCTTCCTTGATCTTTTTCTCCTTTTCACCAACTATCAGGATCAGGAGGTAAGTGACGAATTGTGAGATAGCCAGTACCATAAAGAGAGGTATAACAACTCTAAAGGCCAGCATCCAGTCTAAATAAAAGATATTCTTAGAAGTGTGCTCACGAAACAAAGAAAACATATATTTTTCAAGTATTTCATTCCTAAACCTATTATTTTTCTTCTATTTTTGTTAATCTACTATATTCTTTTTAGTATTAGTTAGATAGCCTTCGTTACTTAACGTGCAGAAATAACAATCAATTCTATGTAGAATATCCTGTATAGTTACCTGCAGTGAAAGCTTCTTTTGGAAACATTTCCAGTTGAACATCCGGTACAGTTACATCTGTGTTCCCTGTATCTAGCTGTAAATGACCAACACACACGATTCCATTAATATCTCACTATTCTTTTCCGTATGCGTATGAAGTAAATGTAAAGCTCCAATATACAAAAGCTAAATGGCAAGATTGTTTTAAAGAAAAAGCTCTGGGATCACAAACTGCAATAACACTGAATAACTTAAATATAGTGATACATACTCTTATCTTCGTAATATCCATTATCAATTGCAATGCCAAAAATCCAGAGTGCAAATAATTGTTGACAGGACATGATCCACCAGTCTCTATCGACAATGCACCTCCTATCCAATGGCTGGTGTCCTTTCTACAGTTAATTGAGGCGGAATACAGTTCGGTCGGTGAGGGTGGATTCGTGTATAATGGATTAGTTCTGATCTCATACCTAGAACATAACATAAAAGTGCAATTGGTACTTAGTTAACATGTACGGCCTAATTATTCAACTTCCAAGATCTTGCTGCATGATCTGTAGATATGATATATAAAAATAATGTCTATTTTCACCTTCGAAACTGATTAAAGGAGGAAAAGCATTTCTATCAAACTTTTGCTTTTCCAGTCTGCTTATAATATGTACGTGTATATATATCTGTAATTGCATTGATGGGAGCCTAAACTTTCAACCTTCACCTTCTTCAGACATATTGAAGAGAACATTTTGATTAGTAACATAAGGCTCGCATCAGCGTCATCCTTTTCTGATTATAGTGATATTCAATTATTATCTTACAGAAGCCGCTGAGATATAGGCTGCGAATCTTCGAAGATCACGGCTAGGGGTATACTGTAGGGATCCCTCCAGTATGCAGCCTGCAGGTCGTCCTTACTGTCGAACACCAGGAAATTCAAGGGTAGTTTTCCTGGACGATCCCACATCGACAACCACAGAGTATTCATCGAATTCAAGAAGGTCTGAAATGAAATGGACGGTTAGAGGAAGCATTCGAGTACTATGATCCCGAAGAGGAGTATAAAACGATTCACAGAAACTGTAAATTGAATACACACCAAAGTTTCGGTCGAGTTTGGAACAACGGCAATCGTGTTGTTCTTGTATCCACTGAGTGCCTCGAACAAACCACCCTCTTGTCTCTGCGTCAGCATCGCCGGGTAATTCGGGTTCGGGGGTAACACTTTCAGCACGATCAAGATGCCCAGAGTGTAGAGAGGCAAAAAGATCTCCTATAAAAATTTTGGAAAATTTATTTCACGTGACAACATTCGCGATAAGTGTAACATATTTATATTACCTGTTAATACCTAAATGGATCGTTTATTGTTCCGTTTTTTTTTTCAAATTTTAAACCACAGTTTGAATGAAATTTCTTTTAACAATTGAATTACGCTTTTCTGTTTGCGCACAAAACTTCATAGGATGGAGACGTGAAAATTTTGCAGGGTAAAAGAGGAGACAAGAGGTCATTTCAGCGCGCGAGGGTGAAAAACGTTTCAGAAAAGGGGCACCGGCATTAATAAAAAAAGAAGGGGGAACGATGATGTATGTAAAGGGAACACGGGAGCTTTTTTTCAGCCACAATTGATAGTTCGTAATGCACATTACGACATTCTATGGGATTATCTCAATTCGAAATTGCCGGGGTACCATTGAAAGCGAACTCTCCTGTGCCTGCATAACAATTAACCCACCTGCACGGTCTCCCACACCTGTCGTGCGACCGAACCTGCGCAAGCGTTCGATACAACCCCCTGTGACCAGAGAATAAGCCGGTCTTCGCTTTGATATTCGGTCACCATGGAAATCAACAACTGGCTGAACCAGTCACACTTGGGCCAACTGCCCTCGATTCGTAGGAACTAACGAATTCAACCTCAGCTCGCGAATTTTCAACCGAATTTTCAACATCGTGAGGAAGAAAACTCGATTTTCAAGGGGTGAAAGATTCGTAAGATCGTCTAATTTACATTGTGCCTGCTAACGATTAGCTTGTAACTTTTAATCCCCCATAACACAATTATTTGAGGTAAAATCTGTGTAACAACAAAGGACATGAAAAGTGTATAACGTGATTGAAATTGAGAAATCTATATTTCTATTATCAAGAAATTATTTAAAAGTGACAGTAAATCAACGTATAATTTTAATGATTAAATAAAAGGAAAGTTACAAATGAAATTACAAGTATACATTTTTAGAGTTACGCAATGTTCTATAATAGAAGAGTTAAGAGAAATATACAATTTTAAAGAATCATTTCAATGAACTTAGTAATTTTAATTGGCACCCAATGTGATTCAGCGTAAGTGAAGTAATCAAATAATTTCTTCCGGAACTGCAATTTAAAACAAGATTCTCAAGCTTCGCATTTATAGAAAAATACTATTCAATTTTGTTTACGGGACTGCATTTCTCGATTTGATGAGTATGCTAAGGTTAAAAGGCATTTGAGTGTTCTATACTTCTTAAGAATTTCGCTTGGGAAGATGATCTTATTGAATTAATCCTTATTCGGGTTGACCTGACCTGAAAAGAATGTTTCGCTTTCAGTGTAAGTATTGAACCTTTCCCCCTACCGTTGCATAAGCCCTCAAACAAGTGTCCAATTCGTTTTTAGTAGCAACTGCGTCAGAATGGAAATAAGATGTACGATGTTCTTTGCAAAAATGCGTAGGCCCTGAAATAATTAGTAAAAGATATAAAAAGCTCTTCCCCCGCACACATAAAAATGTAGTTGACTCGCAGGTCTACATTATTTACTGTATCGTATGAATATACATCGTTCGGTGTCTCTGCATGCCAAGCATTCATTCGATGAACTCTGGCTGCAGAATAAATCAGATTCAAAATGTTTCTATGCAGTTCCTTGTCTCATGAATTATTTTATAAGAACTAGAATAAATTTCAAATATATCGTATGGGAAGAATACGGAAATTTGCAAATCATAAGTAATCTAATTTACACGTGCTTGTAACCATAAGTACTTCTCCCATTTTATTAGAATCTTGAAAATATCCTTTAAAAAATCATCGCGATTCGTTAAATGTTTTCGGCTTTCATGGAGTGTGCAAAACAACATCTCCAGAGTCAGTCGAGATATAATTCAAGAACGTGAAGAGGGAACGCGACGGGATTGCCGATCAAACGAATGCAAATCCGGGGACACCGTTAGGAGCGGGTGCGAAGACAAAGGGGTGCCAATGTCTTTTTTCGTGGACGTCGTTACCGAGGACGCGTTCTACGAGAACCTCACGCTGGGTGTGGTAAAGGTCCTCGAGAATGTGCCGTACGTGAAGAACGTGCGAGTCGATAGGAGGAACGGATGCGAGGCCACCGCCATTGCCAACTGGGAACAACGGCATTGTTGCGTGCTCCCCGAAGATCTGAGGAACTTCTACCTCTCGATCGACGGTTTCCAGCTTCTTTGGAACCTCGAGATAGCAGGTATTACTCTCCGGAGAATTATCCGAGAGACCCTCTCGACGATCCTTTTCCCTCGAATTCCACCTCTGACCCTTTAGATCTCCGTTCCTTCGAACCTCCGCCTATTATTTCGGCTCGATACTCTTCGTCGCCTTTCCCGGGAAACCCTGGAGAAAATATGCCGAGGTTCGAAGCTGCTTGGAAAGGTATCCGACAAGTGCACGTAGTTGCATAATTCCTTGCCGTATGGCTGATTTCGCAGTAATGCTGGAACTCCTTTCTCGACAAATAAATCATTTACTGCAGACATTTTGTAACAAGCCCAGATTATTTACTGTAAATTGTATTCCTATTTATTATTTATCACGAAAAATGTCTCATATTTTCAATCGATACAAAATTCCTTATCATTAAAGATGTTATTTCTTCATTATTTAATCCCAGTAGTTTCAGTTTTGTACTGTATTTTCTATTAAAACTCATAGTCTAATTAAGTTAGTACGTTTATCATCTACTTTGATCCGTCATCATACCGAAATAAATCTGATCAAGGCTATGAATCAGTCTTTCTCAAAAATCTCCCTATGGCTGCTCTATTATTATACTAATCTTCGTTTTGCTTTACCACGCGTCAACAGGCGAGGAGTTTTCCGTGGGCCGCATGGAAATTAACAGTTTCTCCTCTCTAAAACGGTACTCCGCCATCAAAGACCCGCAACCGGACTGTTCCAAGTCGGAGTCTTCCGATGTAGGAGCAGAAGTCGACTCGAAGAGCACCGTGGGCCTTGAGAATGCAGCCTCGCTCTCGGTGGGGAACCCACAGGGTTGCAAGATGTTCGAGATTAGTCAGTGCTACCCGCAGAGCGGAAAGGCGAAGGTCTGTCTGGTGTACAGAGCGAAACCGGACCAAGAGAGCCCGAGCATCTGGCTGCATCGTGAGGATACGGATCGATGGTACCATCTGGCCGATACTTTCACTGTCTACTTCCGGATGATGCTGGTCCATCTAGGCCTGCCCTTGTGGCAATGCTGCGTCACCGGGCTCAGCCTGCCCACCTGGGTCGAGCAAGTCTATTTTCTCGTCGGTCCGCACCTGCTGCCATCCACTATCGATCCCACTGAAACCATCTCCACCGCCATGTGGAACAACGGGCCCACCAACGTCATCGATCCAGGGATCTTCAGGGGCAAAGAGAACAAGCAGAAGATTCCCAGGAAGAAATAATTCAGTTTTTAACCTTTAAAGAATTATTTTGGAGTCAGCGAACGCATTTATTCACGTGATGATTACTAGATTACTAGTTTTATGCAAAATAAAAATTGTCTATATCAATTGCAAAAAAACAGAGACTAAAACAGAGACCGTTCCTTTTCTGAAAGTCTGCTGCAAACAGCTTTTCCGTACTAGTCTTCTTTCAGTGTAAAAAAAATATGCCTCGATGAAAAATATTCTAAATGTCTTAAAATTACGAATCTCTTACGGCTGAATTATGAGATTTTACGTGATCACAGACGACTATCGATGAGACTATATTTTCTTTCTTCAGCAATTACATGTTTAGAAGAACACTGAACTTTGATGAAAATTTTGCATTTGGCAAATTGACAATCTTAAATCTGTCAAATGATTCATTCTCAACATAAAATATTCGTGTCATATTTCTAAAGTAAAACTTTTGTGAATTGTTCTTTCGCAGTTTCAAGAAACTATACATTCACGCAAATGTTAATTCCAAAACTGTATACGACTATTTTACAACGATAATAAAGAAGGAATTGAAATGAATATATTTTACCGTTGGCTAGAATTGACAATTCTGTGCAACAAGTCACCGAAGTTTCAAAAGCATCGAAGGATCGCATTGTTCATCGATATATCGAAGTTAGTCAAGCGAAAAACGAACTTCGACTCGATTCCTTCTTTCGAGTTCTACTCCAGAAAATAATGATCTTGTATAATTCGCTGTGCTAATGAAACTTTACGATGCGCGTGTGTCAGCAAAAACTTATTCTACATTGTTGAAAAGAGACGAACGCCTACGACTGAATGCTTCGAAATTAACATTTTCTCGCAATAATGTCGCTCCTGATACTGTTCCTCGAATTATCGCTTCAATATGCTCGTGGAAGAATAGACGATGTCATCCGATAATTCGGATCACAGCGGTTCTGCTAACAAGACCTACGCTTTGTCCGCTTCCTTTAACCAGGAAGAATAACGCAAGATTTATGGTAACGTTGCGCGCCGTGCGGTGTTCCCGGGGAGTTTTAATTATCGAATATTAAATTACTTTTTTGTGAGCCAGCACAAAGTATTTCCTTGGCAGGTCTGTTTTTTATCCGCTCTCGACGCTGCAACCGAGGTCGAACAATTTTATGGTAGAAGGCATCTTAATCGAGTGGCTCACGTTAGGAGGGCGGGACCTAAGTATAGACGCGAATACTTATTTTATGTATAAATCGATTTTCTCTACTTCTAACGAGCTATATTTAGGACCGCGCTTTGCTCCTCTGCCCCTTTCGGGCCACCCTTTATCCTGGCAAGACCACAGAGAAGTTCGATGAGCAACCGATGCCACTGGATCACTCGAAATCCCGTGAAAACCTGTATCGGTATGGGGTTCCCTAGTTCATCAATGAACTTTCTCCTGTGATGAAGAGGAACAGCTACGAATGTTGATCACTCCCGTACTAATTTCAAAGGGCGTCGTGGCTTAAGGCCAAAGGTTACCGACGATATATCCGTTGTGGCTAAACTACAAATTTTTCTGCAATTTTTCTACCAGCATGGGATAATGGCGACTGGAATTATTTCTTCCTTTACAGAGGAAGGTACTCTTTCAAGATTCTGAACAAATTGATAAAATAGGGGAGAAATACTATGGCAGAACATTTGCTAGACTGCGGTTCTTTATGCAAAATAAAAATTTTCTTTATCGATCGCAGTAAATAAGAGCAAAATGGGCGTTCTCTTCATTCCTTAAACAAATCCTCAGTCTGAATATTTCACAGATTCAATACGCTGAAGGAGATCCAACATTTGAACAACGAAGATAGCTATCGTAACGTTCCAAATTCATAAGATTTTGCGGTGAAAAATTCGTCCATGTTGCAGAGTATATGCATCATTAAGTAAGATACTCGTTTCAGAAAAACGTCTATCAATTTCCCTAGAGAATATCCCGAGGAATCACGTTCGCCTCGGATCGTTAGCTAGGCGGCTCTCCAGGCTCGTCACTTTTAATAGAGAATCAAGATCGAAGCTGGACTTCGGCCACGTACCAGGTCGGCGTGTGCATTGAGTCGATCGGATATGTATTAGCGGATTCGAAAAAAGACAGCGCGGGTGGGAGGGAGGGGTTGGAGTGTAGGAATGAGATGAGGGAAATATGGACACACGAGACGCCTTGGAGCCGGGATTTGAATCCACGAGCGACGATCGTCGAGGAGCTACGGGTGGGAGGGGTATGAACAAAAAGAAAGGTGAAGCGAAGAATGGGAGAAGAAGGAAACCGTGTTCAGGACACGGTTTTGATCGAATGGCGACGAAGTGTCGGCGCTCGACCCGACGACGCACGGGGCCGGCTCTGGCAGCGAAGGGAGGGCGAACTGCCAATTCGTTTTCAGTGGGTGTTTTTGCGTGAGCTCCGTGCCAACTGGGCCAAGGGTCGGCTGGGTGGAGAACTTTTCTGTTTTCTCCAAACTTTCCCGCATCCCTTGCCACCCCCCTGCTGCTTGCTTTCGATGGCCCCGTGGACGCGACGACACAAAGGATAGCGACTGCTACTTGGCCAATGACAGCGATTCGGTCCAGTGATCGGTCGGTTAAGTGGCTGTATTTTACACCTTACTTGTGATGCGGTATTTGTGATCGAAACAAAACCTTGGTCGTAATGTTAAACGAACAAATAAAGGCTGACCTTTTCTGAGTGTCACTTTCAAATTTCGCGCCACTGAAATTTTTAGTACTAGATTACTTTGACACAGACGAAAGTTATTTAGAAGTTAGAAGAGAATTTCGTAAAGGACATAGAAGATAATCGATGTTCTACCGTAACCGTCAATTAAACAATTAACGATCCATCGTTCTGACGGCTTCAAGAAGGTGCATGCTACGTACCACCGTGGTCTTCCGTTTCTCTCGCTTCTTCAGCAACAGATTCCTCACGAGCATCGCTCGCAGCTGAGACAAGTAGACCCCGCACGAATCCATTCTGCGAGATACACTCGTCCTCTCGATTTCTGCAACGGAAAGAGAAAAAAGGGTTGTCGTGTTAGATCGAAGCGAAACGAGGGGGACAAGACGGAGGCAAGTGCTTGTGAACTTTGAATAGACACGCTGGGGACGATTTTTCTAGTAATCAGTGCAACGTGTACGTTTGTTTTATAACAAACGAGACGGCTCGTCGGAGGGTGCCAAGTTCGAAGCACACCCTCTAACTTCGTTGCTTCGAGGCCAAGTCTTTCGAACTCTTTGTGTTTGTACGGCACGCGTTATCTTGCTCGGGTGGCTTTATTCAACTTAATCGGTCTACTACCTTGTTGTTGCTTTCGCGACAATCAATTTCATCCAAGGATTGAATAAAATCTTGTTTAACTTTATAGTTGAAGAATCTTCGCTGCTATGCAAACAATTCTTACGCAGGGCGATCTTGCAGATTCTCCCACATATAATGGTTTTTGTATTTTTGTAGAGTATTGTGAACATTTAAACACGTTCGGATATAATGTTCAAAGACATTAAGACACTTCAGTTAATACTCAACGAATCAAAATCGATCAAAATTGATCAATGATTATCGAAGTGCTTAATAAAAGTTAAAATCTGTTAGAGAGCGTTATTAGACGAGTTAACATAACAAGGAGACACCTTTGAATTTCTACTCTGACTATACTTTTACCTCTACTCGTAAATTCACAAACTCTAGAGCCTGGTAATGACAATCAATTGATGTTCCCAAACCATAATGTTCGGTAGAAAGATCTGAATCAACAACAACGAGCGTGTTAACCGAGAACGTCGCGGATCGTTCTCAGTGTCCTCTGAAATCGTTGAGGAACAATTTTTTCCCTTGCGAGTCGCAGCCACCTTTATTAAAGCATGCTTGTAACATCTGGTTTGCACAGAAAGAGTCACGATGTGGTCGATAATTCGTCGTTTGCACTATTTAAGCGTTCGCGCGTGTAACAGCGAGCAATATGCCAGCGAATAATGTCAAGGTCCTCGACATAGTGCTCAACCGTGGTCGTCGAAAAAAGAATAAAAAGCGCAAAAGATAGAGGGAGAGAAAAAGAGAGAGGGTGGGGGGAGGGGGGGGGGGAGCTAGAGAGAATTAAGAAAAATAGCAGCCGGTTGTATGCGCACCTGGTTCATTGAATGATACTGAAGAAAAAGAATGATGTAACAATTGAATCAGTTTGCGTATAGTTAATTATCAGACCGCGGATCTTTGTGAGAAATAAAACTTGTCTTCATCAGTTACAAAGCATAGGAGCCAAATGCAAGTTTTCTTCTTTTTTTCAATCATTTTTATGAGTTCAGAGCAATACGTCAACGTTGACAGTTTTTTTTTAACCTTGACACTGTCTTTTAAATACTATTTTTAGTCTACTTTATATTTCTTTTATTATCACTACTATAATTTTCATTTTTCTGCTAGTACATAAAATCCGCAGTCTACCAATGATCATCAATCGCTCGTAACTAGCCGCTTTACACATTGAATAAAAACAGTTATCGCGCAATGACTGATAAATCCGTAAAATGATAAAAACGGCCAGAGTTGAGGCGGTTGGAATTGGTGAAAAAAATTGGAAAAATGAAGATAAATGCACCAGTAGATTTAGCACTAATTTACTTGATCGCAATTAGATATGTACGATTGGTCTGTACTACAATCAATCAACTTTTATATCAATTACTTAACAAAATCGCGTTATTGTTTAAAAGTAAAAAGATATAATTTCAATTGTCCGTAGTAGACGCTAATGAAACATCTAAGGAGTAATTCCAGTTGAAATAGCGGTCATTATTATGAACATCAACTGTTGCGATCACTATTATAAATAATTGCCATCATTTTCGCGTATCTTCGTGCCGTTGCGTCAGCGCAATGGGAAGAATAAAATCAAAGAGAATTTGACCGGGAGCGTAACAATAGTTGCAGCGAATTTGTATGACATTGTGCCCGGTTACGTGTGTCCTAAGAGGATTATATAATTCAATCACGGATTCGCAAATATTTCGCTCCTGGATTTTCGCAAACTCCATCGAAAAAAGCGACATTTGGCTGTAAGATAATTTAGTATCCTTATTAATTTTATAAGTATCCTTATTAACGCAAAACGATCTACTATATAGTAGATAGTGTATCGAATTGGATGCTCTATTTATCGATTACAGCAACAATATTGCTTTCTAGTCTTGTAGCTGAATTTTAATTATTCAAGCTTCGTCCTCAGGACAGAAACTCGACGATTACATATGCGACGATCGAGTAACAGTCGCAGTTACATTCTGATTAAAAGATAAATCTGAATCACTGTTTGGTTCGTCGTAGAAGGTATGATGCTCACGGCTAGGCTCGTCGCAATTATCGCTGGCAATATTAATAACGACTTATGTTTATCGCGCATTTTCTTTGTTTAATCGTTGCATCGTATTGTTCGCAAAGCTGTTGCATAATTCCGACTTCGTTTTTGCACGTGTTTCTTAACCGTCAGTCGCGTTGCCACCATTCGAACAAACAAAACGCGCTTCAAATACTATCTATCAAATGCTTGAATCCCCACTTATCCATTTTATTTCGAAATATGTACATCAAATCCTCAGTTTATAGATCAACATTTCTAAACGATACTGGTACAGATCGTTTACGTAAACAACGAAACAATTATTTGACAATTTTAGAAAATAAATGCATACCCGAGATAAATCTCCGTCGAGAATACTGCAAGTTCAGCAAAATGTTCATCGCTCGGGTCTCTTGTAGATATAAAGGCCAATAGAAAAAAACGATTCAATCAAGATCTGACATTATATTCGCGTTTCTCCAAATAAAGCTCAGTTTCCGCACACCGCTCAGAGACTTTAATGTACCGTGTTCAATAAGAGATTTTATTCGGAAAATCCCAACGACGGCTTAGGGATCAAAGTAATATTTCACCAATCACCGAATGGTTCAAAGTGAATATTCGATTTAGGTCAAACTGACCCGAATGGCGCGCGAGGTTTGAACGTTAAAGATTGTGTAGAACGGAACAGTGTTAGTGTGTATGCACAGATCAATCGGCTCGTAAACAAACGTCGGATCTCGGGGTTCGAATTCTGCCCGCCAATATTATTTCATATAATTCCGATTGTATCTTGCCGAACGATATTGTACACAGAAAAGAAGACAAACTTTCGGGAGAGCAAGAAAAAGAGAGAGAGAGAGAGAGAGAGAGAGAGAGAGAAGCAGAATAAAGTTAAACTTACACAGATGTTTGATAATGAAATTGGTGTCACGAACCGTGAACTAATGTCTATGCATGTACAGAGACTACGTTGAAGTGATTCTCCCGAAGCGACGACAACGTTTATTGCGAAAATTCTATGGATATCGATGGCCAATTTCCTTGCGAACGGACCTTCGATCCCGCAACGATCCTCCCAATCAATAAGGATACACTCGCGTTCATAAATAGCTCCGCGATAAGAAGCTATGTAATATCCCAGCACCTGTCTCTACTGCTATTTAATTGAAATATCCGGATCAAACCTACATTTAATTGTCGAATTTAATTTTTATGCTCTGAAATTCTAATTTAAACAATTTTAAAATAATTGTAAACATTAGTTATAAATAAAATCTTCCAGCTAATTTTATATTTATAATTAGATTGTTAACTTTTAAGTAACAATAATAAAATCTGAATTAGGTTTAAAATTTTCATTTAAAATTTCATCAAAACCTCATTATAATTTAAATTTATATTAAAAATCAATTATAACTTATGACGAACGTAAGTCGCCGCGATATAAAATAGTAGAGAAAAATGAAAGAATCGAATAGTACAAGAAAAATCGTAGAAAGCGATAAGTTTCTCCAAAGATTTACAGTTTATTCAACAGTGTACGCACTTATAACAAAACTGACTGTAGTTTCAGATTTCACAAAGATTCTCATTCGAAATTTTGAAAGGACTTGGATTCCCGCAACACTGACGATCACGCACTGTCGATTAAACGATCGGTAGCCAGTAAAAACCGATAATATTGCTTAAAGAGGATCGCGCAGCGCTTTGGAAAACGGAGACCCACCGGTATTCCACGGATTTCCGTGAAATCCCGCGTTTCCCGTCCGGCAAGAACGAAAGAAAATGGAACCATGCGTGAAGGGACTTACATGAATCACGTGCAGGTCGACAGTTCTATCGCAAGGGGCGACTCTAATCGGCCGTACCCTCTTCCCGATCGAAATTGGTAGCGTGGCTAGTGTTGCCGCAGGTGCCAGTGCCGTTGCCGTTCCTACCGTACCCGATTCCGATCGATTGTAATTCGCGAGGGGACGTACTACGAGCTGCGACAACGGCATCGCGATGAACGACGACGGTGCATCGACGATATGCGTGTGCAGTGCCGCTGCTGCTCCTCGCCATCCTCGGCGCCAACAGCGATTACTGGTAAATTTCGAATCACTGCAAATTCACCAAACACAGTTTCGGTTTTACTCGGGACACCGTTCCACGGCGTTTTACTTTTCACCGTTCAAACCCCATCTACAATTGAACTGACCGACGCCATTCCGTGAGGAAGGAGGGCGGATGGGAGCTCTAACTATGGAACATTAATCTTCGCCGCGATCGACCCCGTCCAATCAGATTTTTTTACACGTTTCTTCCGTGCCTGAGCCACCGAAATACAATGGCCGAAATAACAATAATAGTTTTATCTCATTTTTGTGATATAACAACGTGTTTTTACGTAATACCTATTTTGTTATTAGCAGGTGATTCATTGGAACACATTCGGTGAAACGTATAATTGTTTGAATAATATAATGTTTGTTAATATGGTTGTCGTATCGATTTCCGAAAACTTTCATATTTTTTTATGAAATAAATGTGAGATCAATTAATATCTTTGTATTTGTATTTACAGAATTATCGTAAATGCGGCGAGATTATGTAAACATCAATGAACCTTTCAATCGAATTGAGGCAAAGCGATGAATTTTTTTGCGTTATCATTATTTCAACCACTATATTTCAGTAACTTCGAGTCCAGTTACTTCAACTTAAGACTCGAGTTCTCGATATAATAACGAATAATGATGAGTTCGACTCGCGATGAAGATTTCAAACAGGACCTACTAAATCGTTATTTCTTTATTTACTCAACAGGTAAGAAAACCGTTTATACGAACCACAAAAATATAACTGCCATTAATTTCCATTAAATTTAAATAAAATTCGTTCTTTCCTCTATTTTCCAAATCTGTTTACGTACTCACAGTTTAACGCATTACCACAGCCGCGCGTGTGTGACGTTCAGGATCCCGTGGTTTCTACAAAGGATAGTCAAATTAATATTATGCACGTTGCTATTTAGAGTCATAGCACCTGGCATAATATTTAAGAAGTCTACAGTTCTCGTTTGCTAAGTTGTCTCAGTGATTCATAACGGAGGTACATTGCGTTTAGCAAAGAAGGTACATTTGATAAGCAGCGAAACTAATGCCGCTGGCGAACGCTAGAGAATGTAAGGAGATCCACATTCGAACGATCAACAAGGATTTGTTCTAGTATTGTAACTAAGTAATTGTTCTATTGTACAACGATCTTCTATCATATCAATACACTTGGATACGGATATGTTAATTTTAAGCGTATTACATAACTTGATCGTTTGTCATTGACACGAAAAAAAAACATCAAAAACGCATTATAGGAGGTCAAAAACTCTGTTTTAAATGTTCCATTTTAATGAAAAAATGGAAGCTGGAAAATTAATTTCTACGTAATTCGATGTAACGTAAAAGTTGCTATAAAAATATTTATTTCCAGAACGTTATTTGAAAAATTACTAGGACTTGGTTTTTAGCTAAATGAACTCATTTAGCAGAAGTGCTTCAACATTTTCGATAGACGAAAAATACTATAAAAAGAACAATGATCGTCTGTTTTTAGTTTTGCGTTCTTGGTTTTAATCTTTAAACACTCCTAGAAGTGAGAAATAGGAGGATAGGTCTCGCGACACGGGCGACATCTTTTTATAATGATGAGAAGGGCAAACAAGTGAACAAAGCGTGATTAAAGGGTGGATACACTAAACTATGGATAATTAAGGGCAGTTAGGTAACACGATACTCACGTTTGGCCGCGGTAAGATCAAGCCAATCCCTGATCGACGAACGCGATCCGGTGAACCGAGCCGTGGACCAGGGAAACGACGCTTTTCTTGTCCCCTTAACCCTTCCTGTTTGCTCCATCCATATGGATTACGCTCGAATAGAAACCGAGGGCTAGGCTTTGCCTCTCATCTGCGAACGAACAACGAACAGAACAAATCGTTATCCAGCTTGGTTCGAATAGGTCACGAGCGAACACGCCCATAGAACAAAAATCCCCTGTCGACGATTCAGGGCGAAATTAGTCTGACGAAAAATTCTCCGGTCAGACCGAAATCTTCCATGTAAAAACGCATTCTCTCTTCGGACATTAATTTGAAAAGTTCGCGAACGCGTACTCGCACGGTTCCGATTAAACCGGAAGCCGCGACGGGTGGGCGGAAAGCTGATTTCATTAAAATTTTTATTACAGAAGCTAGGTTTATTAAATGTTACCGTACATTTTGCAAAAGAAATTCATTACCAATTTTAACTGGATATCTTGTAGTGGGTCACCAGAATGCTTCCACCAGAGAGCAATAAAGTTTTCAATGAAAATGAAGTTTTCGCGAAACCTCTAACGCTTAACCGAAGCTAGAGGACTATATTCTGCGATAATATTATCATTCTTTTGTTTCGAAGTATTTAGTAATCAGCAGACTGCAACTTTCATGTATTTATCGTAAAAATTAGTAGACGACACTTAAAACCGCAGAAAAGTTTAAAAAATTTAACATTGTTTGTGTATCATTTTCTTTAAATCACTAAAATGATTGAAGAAAGAAAGGGACTCTTTCTTGGCTCGAACTACTAGAATCTTTAATTTTTCGCAATCTATTAATAAGTTACGAACCTAGCAATTATTGTCTACATCTTCTGCGAGACCTTCGCTTAATTTGCCTCTGTGTTCCCAAATATTGATATTTCTTAGTAAATTTTTCCAAAAGTTTACTTTAAACCAGACACTATAAAACCACTATAAAAATGTTTTAAAAAAAAGATACCGTAAGCTGTCTCCAGCACAGTCAGTCACATCGCGTATGTTTCGTTTAGACTTTTACATTATTATCATATTCCCCCTTTGGTTGTCCCTAGAATTCTGACTCACAGCTATTGCGGGACAATAACGACACAAAGGGCCGGGGAGCACCGAACACACGCGAGCTTGAACGGAATAATTATTAATACCCGCAGTCGCAGTTCCCGTGGGATTGTGGTAAACTTTTTCCGATTGTCCGCCTAATAAAATTACACGTCTCTCAGGAAAGTTTGCTGGCCGATTGCCGGCGAACAGACGTTGCACAGACAGACTAGACAGACAACTCCCGCAGGACAGACGCCGCGCGCTTCAACGTGCGTTCATTAAAAGCTCGCTTTCGTGAACGACTTAGGAGGGTACGCACCCCACGACGTGTGCCCGTACATAATAAATGAAACGTACGGGCCGTCGATATAAATAGTTGTAATTCAGATATAAATACCGGTGTGTCCACTCTCGTTCGAACAGATGGTATCCCTTCTAATTATTTATTTGTTCGTGTAGCAAGAACCGAACCAAACATAGATCGTGAACAGCCCCCGAAGAATGTCTATCCTATCTCCGCCTGGGGATGACTTTTCTAAATTGGAAAGATCCTAAAATGGCCATTTTTTGTCCTGATTCTATTGCGCTTCTTCGGTGCAGTCTTCATCACCCATTTGATCGAAACTGCAGAACTATTACTTATTAATGCAGATTCGTTTTCAGATTTAATAGATTAAATAATAATGCTTTTTTTATCTAAAGAATACCTTAACAATTATTACCTGAATAATAATTTTATAAGATCGTAATAATATATTTTATGAAGTAGTAACATAACAATAACTTCATAAAATCGTGATAACAAATTAACATGGTGACAACAAAAGCTGCGGATTTTATAAATACAAGATAGTCAAAATTTACTTCGTTTTATTTTACCAAAATATATCATGAACGTTACCTTTACGTCGCTTGTAACGTTTAACTCCGATGTAAACGAAACAAACCAGCATAATTCGAACCGATTCAATGGTAGTCAGCCGCCGGAGTCGCAATTAATTATTGTGAGTTGCTCTTGGCTTAATCAGATCAAGAATTAACATATTGAGGCTAGTTTGTCGCCGATTGGTAACTAACTGATTAACTGCGCTCGGACAGACGGGGCTAAATTGATTGAAACGAATTCGTCGGTGTACATTACGTTAGAAATGCTAGAGCGGGAAAGGGGAGAGAACCTCGGTCAGTACATGCACACAATTCTTCGCGAGAAGAACGTCCCGCGTACCTTTAACGAAGTGGATCTGCCGTCGAGCACATCCACCGGATGTAGACACTCGTCGGCGTATAAATAATAAATACGAAATACACGCCAGGCTCCGACCAGGCGTACAGGGTCGTCACCCCACGAGACGCCGAGGGTTGACCGGCTAAGAAACAAATGATTAGGCGAACCGGCGACGCCGTTGCGGCTTCATATGCATCCTAGACGATGTTTCTATGGGAAATGATTCGTTAACTTTCGGACAGTGCGACTAGAAACTCGCCGACTTAGCGCAATTATTAGAATACAATTATTTTAGTCGAAATAGAGTTCATTAAAATGATATAACCATACAAATTGAATAAAATTGCATCAGGAAGGATCTATTAGTCGACCAATTGTTATTATCTTAGAACATTTCAAAAACCTGTGATATAGGTAAGGGTTGATTAATAATTAAGATAAATCGGAATGATATCCATTATTTTCTTGTAAAGAGAATTATTCTTCAACGAAGCGATCATCTATGATAGTTAAACAGTGGCATCAAAATGGACGAAATGGTATAAGCCTTCTACTAAGTAACTCTTATGAATGGGCTGTGGGTCTTTGTGTATTTTTTGGCGATGAAATTAAAAAACTGTTATAAATATGCAAGCGTTGTAGTTGATGATTAAGCACTCAATAAAATGCCTTCATCATGTTCTACGGTGTTCCTGCTTAAATATTTCGAGTAACAGAACCATACTGAAGTTGTATAAACAAATGGCACATGACAATACTGATTTGTGAAACGCAATCCTGTGAAATTTCTTTTCGAATCCAGTCATTCTCTATCTGTAGAAAACGTGACATTCGATTTTTTACAATTGAACGATCACCGTAAAAGATCTAGGGAATTGTTATTAATTGTAAACGAAAAATAGCGGCGGGGCTTAATGAAAGGTACAAGAAAATTGAACAAAAGAGAACAAGGGAGAAGATGGGCAATGCGGCGGTAAGTTCGTTGTTTGCGGTGTAATAAATTAGAAAGGGGCTCGGGGATTAAGCCTATTAAAAGCAATGCCGTGTAAATTACCCTGATCGAATTCTGAGATAATTAATCCCCAATGTCGAGCTCAGATATACACTGTTAATCTACTTATACTTTCGCTTTGTTTATTCAGCAAGTAATTTAAAATAGTCTTTCTTTCGTACGAACAGGGTACGGACTTTTGTGCGAAATAATATTGTTAATATTAATTGCAAAATGCTATCGTGTTTGATCTACCATCAAATTTCAAATGACACGGTAAGGTAAAGGTGTATTCCGATAAGAGGAGTTCGTATAAGTGAGATTCTACTGTGCTAACGGAGACTAATTCTACGAAGACAGGGGTATACGAAGAAGCCAGTACGTAAGCGTATAATCTCGAAGCACTTCAAAGGCCCTAAGAGATTACTTGTTGCGGTGCACTCGTTGCACAGGTATCCAGGGCGTTTAATCGCATCAGCCAAAAGTCGCGTAAGGTATGGACACACCGCAAAAGAATGCTTCCTAATACGATGGCAGACAACTCGATCTTGTCTCGATTAAAAATTTCTAACAGAAACGATATATTCCTGCACTTCAGCTTTCTACAATATTCTCTCATTATTCAAGCGTGGACTATTTTTTGCACTGCTCTTTGCACTTTTTATTATTATTAAAAAATAATTTAAATGTCTCGACGAGATTCATTCACCTCGATAACATTTACCAATTCGTACATCCATCGAGTCATCTAAATTGAAGAACGTTTCGAATAACTTAAGTAGTGAAGCTTAAAATAAGTCATCCAGTTATTAAGAAAGTGATACAAGCCATACCGTATGTTGGTACTGTCAGTTTGTAGAGAGTTCTCGTTTATCGACGCGATCACCGGGATTTAAAGTTGCTATCAGCAACAATTTTATGAATGAAGGAAAAGATTTCTTATCAATCTTCTTCTTGAACAATCAACAAATCGATACACTAATTTACTATTATTCCTGTTCGAAACTTTTCGACGTACTGCCTCTCTTTTTACTTCCCCCATTTGTAACTATAATCTATTATCTACGTATTCACAAACTTTGGTCGTTATCTTGCACGACTCCATTTTCTCGTCCCATCATTTCTGAGCCGGTTTCTATTGAACAAGATGCGCAATAATTCCTTTTTAATGTTCGTGTCGTAAAACACGATTACGGTTTCCCGTTGCATCTTCGATCACAAGTCCGCAATTGACTTGTTTTCTATTTAAACATACCTATCCAGATATATGCTTGATCTAAATAAGTTAAAATCGTAACATAAAAAATATAATGCAGTTGCAGCAGAATACAACTATGAGCCAGTCTAAAAGATTTCGAAACAATCCAAGCGAGTATTACAGATCAACATGTCGGTATAGACCGGTGCAGAATCAACGATATGAATATTGTTGGAACATTTCGAAACATTTGGTAGAATTCTTAGTTCGACATTTATTTACAGCCCGAATTTCTATACATATACCTTGAACGGTTGTATCTACTCAACGGTTGACTCACCACCGGATAAAGTGTCAGTCGAAAAGCATAATTGCCTCGAGGGGTCTGGCAAAGTAAAGAAAAGCGCCACTTCCTACCGGAAATCCTACCTTAGTCGGGTGTTCACTGATTAATTTAGGTCGCAGAGCTTCACCAATCTCTCTGCACTTCCATTTTCTTTCCCCTGATCTTTGCGGAACAAAAGGTTAAATTATCACTGGTGCAGACCTTTCACCATCACTTTGACATCACATTATACCGACATTCCGTGTGCACTTTGCGGTCGTACATATCGATCAGGAAACGCACTGCCCGCATATACAAATCATGATCGCTCGATATTTGTGTCTTATTCGGTCCTAGTTTCTTTCCGTTTTTCGTCTCTCCTGCTAGTCACGATCAGGATAGAAAGAGAAATAGGAGAGGCAAGAGAGAGAGAGAGAGAGAGAAAGAGAGGGAGAGAGAAAGCGAGTGTACCACGTCGAGTCGGGGTCTATCGACCGGTGAGAATCGTAGGGCGGAAGAGGGTCAGAGACGCGGAACACACGAAAAATTCCGCACGATTATAGTTCCCGTATTTACGCACACCCCGACACGATCCTAGTCCCACCTAATCACGGTCTGATGCACACACGTATAGTTTTCGGCCCGGTCAACGAGTTATAATTCATTTAGGATGCGTTTAAAGCGATTATCGCTCGTGCACTGGTACGCAGAGGTCGCTAAACGTCGCCCGCCCGTGCTTCGGCTAATAATCCGTTTAATCGTCCTTGTCGTTAGCATCTTCGTGGTCAATCGACAATTTCGCAATTGCAGTTCATCAGCTCCGATCACCGAGCCGGCCTGTGGGAGAGCTATCAATGGTTCTCCATAGATGTCCAACTTGCATCCGTCTTTGATTCTCATTCAAGCAATGCAACCTACTGAAATCAATCTATCGTATGTCCTCTGTTTTCCATGCGAAGCAAAGCTTCTCACATAGCGAGCCACTATATAGAAAGGCACGCTGTACCGTAAGAGCAAACGGTCAGCTCCTTTCGATCGTGAACAGCCATGAACGCGGCGAAGACTGACTTCCGGTTTCCTTTCCTCTTGGTTACACGTTTCTGGGATCGATCTACGGGAACACCGTCAATCCGGTGTTTCAAGAACCTGGCCAGTGCCGAATAAAATGTTATTCGAAATATTGAACAATCTATTTTATGTGAGATTTTAAAAATAAATGTTTAACATCGTATATTGCATTCGAACGGCACTCTTGACAGTGCGATACTATGTCTTTTTAAGCTTATTGTTATTACCAAAAAATACTTCGAATTGTTGGAATAGAAAATATTCAATCTACTTTCGATTGAGAACAATTATCTAATTCGGACTGTAATGCTCGTAAATAACTGGAACATCTAGCGTCTAAATTATATCTAGCTCCGGTAGTTCCAGGTAAAGGGATTGTGTCCACTCTGATATACGAACACGAGAAAGATGAGCGCACGCGTGCACGTGAACGAAAACGGATAACGAAACTGAGTGAAATTGGCGGTGTGCGAGATGAGGAAGTGCGAGTGTAACACGTTAGAGAATCGACCAGGATCGTTTTAAACGTCACAGAACATAAATAGTTGAAAGACGAGTCAGAGAGGAATGAACGCGTGAAATGGGGAGTGGGTCGGAAAAGAGGTGGAGAATAAAGGATCAGTAATAAGATAGTAAAAAAACGGGGAAAAATATACATTACCACGTTTCCAATCTTATTAACTGCCATCCCTCTCACTTGCCACTCTACCCCTCACTCTGATCGCCTCTCTCACCCCACGCTCTCTCTCTCTCTCTCTCTCTTGCATACACATACTCTACACACATACACGCAAACACACACAGTCCTCCCGCTTCACTTCACGCGAAAATCGATCCACTACCGGCCAGGCAAGCAGTCCAAGTCGAAACTGTAACCTCGTAATTCAACATTACCTTATTGTCCCTCGCATCGGCTGGCGATCGTCGTACAAAAGGATTTTTAGAAGAACACAAGCGACGGTAGCTCATTGACCGGCGTAAACGAGTTCTCTAGCTGACATTCGTTTTCACTTGGGCGAACTCTTCTATCACACTAAAAGAACTGTCTACGCGAATGATAAAGACACAAAACTTCAGCGACGATGCACCGTGATCGAAATAGTCGCGAATACAACGGGACGAAAATAAATCGCGTCTACAATCAACCCGGATACACACCAGTCAGCCGACAACGCCAGACTGCGCGAGAGCGCCACCTCTCTGTCATCTACTTTCTGTATTCTGCTTCATCCCCACTACTACCCCTTGTATCGCTTTACAGTGACCGTCTCTCTCTCTTTTACTCCACCCTTTCTTGCCCGTTCTTTCTCCCTTCCTATCACCCTTTTATCTTCGTTTACCCCCTGAACCATGGCTTTATTGTCTAATTCAAGCCGCTATAATTTCTTGATTAAATACACCCGTTGGTTCCTACCTTAACGTACCTGTTACCTATGACCTCTCCGCGTCGCAAGCTTCCGGCGTACCGTTCACAATTTTCTAATACTGATCATTCTCGAGCTGCACTATTTATCTGTTTTGAAATTCTCATTCGTTCGTTTCACGCAAATCTATCTTTCTTGCATATATTCTTACCACGTTTCCATTTTGTTCTCTTTCCCTCGCTGCCCTGTCCGTTCGTATCCCGCGCAGGCGCGTCACACGTTGCCTTCGTGGACGGACCGCGTCTGCGTTCTTTCTAACACTCTTTGTCCTGCCAATTCTTTCCGTACTCACTCTCCTTGTTCATCTTGATACCATTTGTTGGAGCGGTATGATCTGGAGGTAATTACCCAACTGTTCCACCCTCGCATGTTGGGAATACGCTATATATACCGCCTGCTGACATCAACCGCCGGATGGCGACACGCGCACACATCCTATCGTCGGGGAATATATAACCATGCGGGGGTAAATTATGCATTTTTCGAGCGATGCCGATATTCCAAACGCAATCAGATTTTATGAATAAAATGCGACGTGAGCATATGACACCCTATGTTGTTTCTCTTCGTTAGCATATTTAGTGCCTCCATTTAATATTAATATCGAATTTTTCGTAAATGTTCCGAGCAAATTCGCTTATGAACGTTCAATTTTTTTATATTTTTATGAAGATGGCGCTGACGATCAAAACAAAAGAAGACACAAGTCAAGTAGGCTTTGAATATACGTATAGGTATCTACCACAATTTTGTTTAACCAAGCTAATTTGCAACAGTTTATTAAGAAACGATTTTTGAAGGTGCTGTATCATCTTCTGCTCTAGCACAATACTCTGTACAATGACCATGTTATTTATTCGTATGTTATTAATAAACAGTAAGATTAATCTGGAAGAGTTACGATATCAGTAGCTCAAATAATGATGTATCGACGTGGGCAGATAACTGTCAATCTATAATTACAATATAGAATGGAGACATGAGTGTTTCGTGTTGGAAGATCGAACCAATAAATGTCCCAGGATATTTATTGAAATTTCAAAGTATCTTTGAGAATTTGTATGCCAGTGAACCGTGTTCCGTACGAATTTCCGGCTGCTGTCGGGGTAATATCGAATATTTACTTTCAAGGAGTATGATGTTCACTGTATTATTGATGCACTCTCCTTGTAGGCTCCTTCAATGGAGAATCGACTACAATTTCACTGTTCGATGTCCCTCAGTGGACGCTACCCCTTCTAGAATGTATATGTACATTTTGTGTATATAAGTATATATTTTATCAAACGTTCAACACTTTCTCAATTAATTTTCTTAAAACAATTTTATTATTATCACCGTTTATTATTTGGAAAGGAAAGGTAGATGGCGGTAAAAGATGATAGTGAATGGAGGGCTGTAGATTCAAGAAATCATAAATTATGAATCTCATGACACGAATGAGTAGCGAGACGAAATTAATAGAAAGGATCGTGTAAAGTACGACTGACATTTAGGTGTGGTCTATTCGAGATGGATTCACTATGTTCTGATTAGGGAATTGGCTCTCCTAAAATGATTTTGTGATTAAAAAGCACAGAATCAATACTAGCACTATAATAAAAAACAACGTTACGTGATCCAGTTTTGAAACGAATTGACAGTTCAAATTGAATTTAGAATAATTCCTTCTATTAATCCTTTTAATTTTCCTTTTCTAAATTAATATCAAATTTTAAACGACAATCTCTTTAAACATAACGTTTCACAAAGTTCCAATTTGCTGATTGGGTGCCATAATTAAGTTAAGAACATCGTACTTAATGTCATAATAAATTTTCTTCTCCACAAATAATTTCGATGTTTTGATTATACGTTGTTACTAATTTCTAATTATTGAATAAATAAAGTAGAGAGTAAATAATAATTTGACCTTGGATTGACTTTTCCTGTAGCTTAAACAGGTATATACACAGGTAAATAATTTCAAAGTAGGAAAATATATTTGGTTTTAGGATAAGTAACCTGATCACATGACTACTGGCACACGTGAATCATCAACCTTCGATAGCTCAGTTGGTAGAGCGGTGGACTGTAGTTGGCATGTTAAAACGGTAGATATCCATAGGTCGCTGGTTCAAATCCGGCTCGAAGGAATTTTTTTTTCTTTCCAAAATAAATAAAACATACAGTCTATACTTAAAATGTTTTTTACATTCGAGTGCTTTCCTGCAAGGTTAAGTTTTTATTCCCTATGAAATAAGATTAACCAGCTAGGAAGCACTGTCTAATATTTAAGGTATATGTATTAAATTTTAAATGTACTACACATTCATGTCAAAAAAATATATAGAGCAGAATGATTATTATTTAATATATTTATCAATGTACCTGATATCATACGTATACAAAAAATATCAAAAAAAGGAAACACGTTCGACCGTGACAGGACTCGAACCTGCAATCTTCGGATCCGAAGTCCGACGCCTTATCCATTAGGCCACACGGTCAGATGTATGCTGTATTTCAAATTTGATATATCAATCTATTTATTATAGATCTTTATTTGTCAATATGAAATATTACACTGAATATTTCACAGATATTAATGTATCTACTAAAATGATATATGTAATAAACCTTTCTTGTTCATAATGTCCTTGTTATAATTTTTGAAACAAATATATCAATGATGTACCAAAATGACTGAATCGGTAGTGTGAAAAGAATAATTGAAAACATTGAAAAATAATCGTATCATTTATTAAAATACGACTCAAATTATATGTTATTAATAAAGTATATTTCAGGCCTTTATGCGTGACAATTATTTTGAAATATGAAATCTGCTCTTCCATAATTCTATGTTACTTAAGCTCTGCTAGATGGCATTAAACGATAGAAACAGAAACAAGTCATCTGTTTGGAGAATGACAGAATGATACATTGTGACTGATAGCAGTGAAATTGTAAAAAATAATATTATTCAGAATACTTCTTAACACTTCAATTATATTAAACGATTTTTCATATTGTCTTCTTCATAGAACAACGGAAAAAAAATTATAACAAATATGACAACTTTTCAGACACAACTTTTGTATGCCTTAGGAAACAATATAAAAGTTCTTCCAGAATTGAAAAAGATGTTCATTCGCCCGTTAATACAGAGTAAGTCCTTTTTAAATCTGTACTATAATTAAATATACATTATTGTGACATATGTTGCAAATACTCTAACCTTTCATTTGTAGTTGCTGTGAAGGCAATAAATCAAGAATATATAGAGGAAGGAATATTAGATAAAATAAGTCAAAAATACAATGTACCGGAAGAATCTGTGGATGAGTACTATTCAGTCATTTATACAATATTAAAGGTTCACTTGGGTATATTATCTCAGAATGTAAAACCTGGAGAATTCAAACAAATATTGGAAGAATTAAAGTATATATTTAATAATTAATTTAATAAACTATTTGCAATTTTAATTAACAACATTATTGCTCAGATTATCTCCTGACTGCATTGAGGATTTGTCTACTGTCATCTATGGCCAAAAACGACCAGAATTAGTAATGGGTTTAATCAATAAAACAAAATTTTATTCACATCTTGTATCTTGCAAGTGGCGTGTGGACATCACCATTTCTTCCAAGTAATATCCTAACATTTGTTAAGATATCATTTTTGATTAGTTATTTATTTCTCTATTATTTTCAGCATTATAAATAGAGTCCTGGAACCACATATTATAATGAAGTGGACATTCAGCAATGGCGAGCACCAAATATTTGAATTATCTATGTCAAAATTCCATCAACTTAGACATGCTGTAGCAACCATACTTGTGGACATGCAAAAACTAGAACAGAAATGTGCTTCAAAAAATATTGTGAGCAGTTGATAATTGTACATAAGATAGGTATCTTCACTTTTGATTAAGGAACAATAACATTTTATAAAATCAATTATGCAAGGAAACTGTAGAGTTAAGTTTTGTATTGTAAAGGTATTGTAAATATAACATAAAGTAAAACTGAAAGATTTTTGTATAGTATTTCATTTCGAATAGTTAATAGATTTTCATTTAAATAGTCACACTATATTAATTATGTTACTTCTGAAATTAATAAATTATTTAATTTATATTGATCCCATTACCATTTCGGTGTCGCGTTCAGCGTTACCGATTACATATTGGAATTATAGTCTATATAGATCTATAGTGTATGTAGATCAATTCTACTCTTCATATTGTCATAACTGTGTATATTTATTTCAAACACACTTTTCTGTGTTGCAATCAGATTGAATTAGATGTAGTTCTCCATTGCAGTCAGATTTAGTCAGATGCAGTTCTCTGTTGCAGTCAATAATATACAGAAATCTCTATTACCTAATGAGCCTGATAAATGTCGTACACAGTTTTATAGAGTGTCTTGGGTGTAGTGTTTTGTGTGGGAAGGAGAAGATTTTTCTTTGAAAATGACGTCTCTATTACGGAATTGTTTAAAACTCTCTCGAAATTTACCTGCCGCAACACCCAAATGTAAAGAATTTATTTGATATTTGTTGAATTTCTCTTTTCTTTGTATTATGTAATACATTATTAATACAATTGATAGGTTATCCGAAACTTCTTCCATCATTTAGAACGAATACAACAACCGAAAAGCCAGAAACGCAGCGTACGTAAAACAATTATTAATTGCTTATTCATCTATTGTGTAATAGTGCTATGAATAATGACGATAAGAATGTTTTACAGCAACAATACGTAAACCCAGCAATGTAGATGTAGGAATTTTGAAGACATTTGGTCAATACGTTGCTGAATGCTTGCCAAAATATGTACAAAAGGTACAAATTATGAGCGGTGATGAGCTTGAGGTATTAATTGTCCCCGACGGTATTGTTCCAGTACTAACATTTTTGAAAAATCATCATAATGCTCAATTTACTAATTTGTCTGATATTACTGCAATTGATGTACCTAGTCGTAAATACAGATTTGAGGTAAAGATTTCTATATTCAGGAACATTGTCATATTTGTTATACATACTATTATTTATCTTATTGTTTCTAGATTGTTTATAACATTCTGTCATTAAGATATAATTCACGCATTAGGGTAAAAACATACACAGATGAATTGACACCTATAGATTCAGCTGAACCTATATATGATGCTGCTAATTGGTATGAACGAGAAGTTTGGGACATGTATGGTGTAATCTTTACAAATAATTCAGATCTTCGTAGAATTCTTACGGACTATGGATTTGAAGGACATCCATTAAGAAAAGATTTCCCACTCTCTGGTTATGTTGAGGTATTTAAGTGATATATTTTTTTTTTCTGGGTAATATATACCATGAAAAAATGTTTTTCCATTAGGTACGCTATGATGATGAAAAGAAAAGAGTAGTATGTGAACCCCTGGAATTGACCCAGGAATTCCGTAAATTTGAATTGTCTGCTCCATGGGAACAATTCCCCAATTTCCGGCAAGCTGAAGAAGTAGCAAAAACAGAACCATCTAAACAGGAAGCGGAAAAGAAATAATTTATTCAGACAATAGTATAAAAAATAAACGTTGTAAATTTTACATAT